>NW_022986974.1:0-209390 GCF_010093935.1 Zasmidium cellare ATCC 36951
ACTTGATAGATTTCTCGCTTGTTTGGGTCTCCATAGCAGAACAAGGTGGATCAGGTAGATACAAGGACAAGGGTACTGTGGATTCTCAATCAGAGATAATCAAATGAGTATGGTTGAATCAATCTTGAGCGCCGGGCTCATAACCTGTTGTGCAGCGGTTATTAGGCCTTCATAGATGATTGATTACGGGAGCAGGTATCTACAAGGACTGTGAATTCAGAAGATGTGGCCTTCTTGGCACTCACGTGATCCCCAGGCACAACACGGCTCCTTCCCTCTTGGGAAGGTATTGCCTCATGCAGGGTAACCTTAACTCAACCTCAACCGCGTTCCATCGACATCAGCAAGTTGGCATCACAGAACAAAACGAGCAAATCTCGAACGAAGGCAACATGTCCCAAGAAACATCCGCCCCATCAAATCCACAACCCTCCTCCTTCGACCTCTCCCTCGGCCTAGAAGACATCCACGTCCTCATCACCGGCGGCTGCGGTCTCATCGGCCGCGTTGTAGCCGACGCCTTCCTCGCAGCAGGCTCCATCGTCTCCGTCGTTGACCTCCCCGAAGCAACCTCGCGCATCCCCGTCAACAAGCTAGGAAATCTCCGCCTCTACCCAGCAGACATCAGCCAAGCCGAAAGCATCGACGCAGCATTCACCGAAACCGAAAAGGACTCCGGACCCGTGGAAGTCTGCATCGCTCTAGCATCCATCGATCTATCTTCCCTGCCCCAAACGGAGAGTATCTGCGACGCGGACCCGGCGGTTTGGCAGAATGTGTTCAACGTGAATATCAACGGCACTTTTCTTACAGCTCAGCGTTGGCTGCGTGGAATCCGATCCGCTCTGCAGAACCCTGTCAAAGCGGCGAAGCTGCGAAATGTCAACCTCATCCTTATGGGCTCGCAGTCTGGCACGTTCGGTGTGAGGACCATGGCGGCTTACGCAGCTGGTAAAGCTGCCGTGCAATATGGCTTGCTGCGGAGTCTTGCGAAGGATGTCCCGAAGATCTATCGCAAAGCGAGAGTCAATGCCGTGGCTCCCGGCGCTGTTGACACGAGTCGGTTCAAGGAGGAATGCGAGAGGTATGGCAAGGAGTGGAGGTGGGAGGAGTGTGAAGCTACGGTGGGGATGGCGAAACCGCCGGCTGTGAAGGATGTTGCGAGGACGTTTGTGTTTCTGGCGAGTGAGAGGTTTAGTGGGAGTACGCATGGGCAGGTGCTCAGCGTTGATGGTGGGAAGATTGGATCGGTTGTTTGGAAGCCGGGGGAGGCGGATGAGTGAGAGCTTGGAGAACTTATGATGTAGAGGTATGAGAGCATTGTGACATCAGTGAGCTCAGAGATCGAGTCTGAAGAGCTGGCTTTTGAGGAGATATGGCTGCAATGACCATCCTTGGCAGCGTGATTCGTGCAACTCCACCTTCCGCTGCTCCCAATCGGATGCTCTGTCTATGACCATATAGCTTTCGTCTAATCCGTGTGACTTGCTCACAAGCTTCGCACAACGATCTCCAAGCGCAAAAATCAGAGATCGTAGTCAAAAATCCGCAACATCATTAAAATCCCAAATCTCACAAAAACCCAACTATCAACCCTTCACGAGACATCCTCACACCACACACACCAACAACAACCACCGCCACCGCCACCACCAAAATGCACTTCTCCACCACCCTCACCCTGCTCAGCATCCTCGCCGGCATGACCCTCGCCGCGCCCTTTGTCCACCCATATCCAGACCCAGACGTGGACTTCGAAGTGTCCAACAACGACAACTATGACGCGGTTTGGTATAATGGGATGATTCATACACCAGAGGAGCGGTCTTGAGGTGAGGGTTACGTCTTTTTCAGGAGGGACAGGACTGATGGTTGAGTGATGTAGATGCGGAAGATTTGAGCAGAGAGTTGATCTGGGAGAGATGCTTGTGCCTTCGGTGTTAGATGGAGGATCGGAGGGCTATGGGGGCAGGGTTGGATCTGATCTTGTTAAAGTGTGGCATGAAGATGGATTGGAGTCAGACTGGAAGATTCTCGATGGAAAGACAAGTGGTGGATGAGAGCATCTTGAGCAGACAAAGGCTGTGTTATGTCGGCGTATCGATCCTCACACAAGGCGTACATTTGGGACCGATGGCGCGAGTTGGTAGCGACTTCACCTTATTGTGCAAGGGTAGGAGCGAGTCAACAGATAGTCAAGAAACCTTGCCCAAGACCGCAATCTCACATATCGTCGAATAGATACTCTAGTCCTTTGACAGAAATATTTGAGTTTGTTTCACCATGACCGATCCCATCCAATCCCAAGACTCAACATTCTACTTCGCCTACGGCTCAAACCTCTGGGAACACCAAATGCGACAGCGCTGTCCAACATCGAAAGCCATCGGACTGGCAAAACTCAAAGGATGCCGCTGGTTCATCAGTGAGACGGGGTCTGCGAACATCGAGCAAGACTCAGAAGCGGAGACATTCGGTTTTCTCTACTCCATAAAACCCGCGGACGAAGCAGTTCTGGATAGCAGAGAAGGCGTACCGGATCGACATACGAAAGTGGTCGTTGTTGTGTCCTTCTGGCCGGATGCAACTTCAGAATTTGCAGAGAGGAAGGCACAGCAGGTAGAGGCTCTGGTATATATCGATCGGAAGAACCTCCAAACTGGCCAGCCGAAAAAGGAGTACATCTACCGTATGAATCAAGGTATTCAAGACGCCATAGCGAAAGGTATGCCGCAGGAGTATGTTCAGGATGTAATGAGGAAGTACATTCCAGAGACGTGGGACAAGGACGTCGAAGACGAAGCAAAGAAGAGGGTTCTGGTGTCTGCGGCGTGGGAAGCTCAAGAAAGGAAACAATAGAGCGAGGTTCGGGAAGATGGAGGCCTCGTTATCTGCGTCCAATGTGCAAGTTCCCGAGATGAAATGTCAGCTGTGTTTTGAGGTTCTGGGCTCGCCTGATGCAGAGAGCAGCTATGGTCCCTCCTTCGAGCTCCTCGAGATCGATGGGTTCGATTCACCAGCTCTGAGCTATGAATTTGGTAGATCGTATGGCTCGCTGGTACGTTTCAGCCTCGTTATATTGAGAGCCAAGGGTCAAAGCTTACTCTCTTGATGTTGTGTCGACCGTCTGTCGTCCTCAATGAGCATCCGCAAAGCCTCGTGATACCTCCGCACTTTTCTCTCATATAAATCAGCTTCCGACACAGCCGTTTTCGATGTTTTCGACGGTATTCCAGGAGAGTCATATCATCATTGACTTTGAAAATGAGGTTAGGTATGTGGAGAGGCAAGCAGGATAGAGGCATTGGAGAAGAGATATAAGGGGCGAAAAGAAGCAGTCTCAAAGACCCAATTCGATCAACATACCTTGACATTCGCCCACCAACTCAATCACCCACCTTTTCTTCGCAAGCATGCACTTCACCAAGGCATTCGCTCTCATGAGCGCTCTCTCCACCGTTGCGTTGAGCAACCCGACCCCCGAAAACTAAGATAGCCGCGAAATGCTCTCCACGCGAGACGTCCAGGCTGCCAACGTCGTCTTGATCAAAGACACCATCGCCAAGACCGGATACGACCTCAGCAGCAAGCAAGAGCTCGCCGAAGAAGACGTCGCGAAGCTTTCACCAGACGACGCCCAACTACTCGCGGGCGAGATGAACAAGTGGTCTGTCAACCACAATCGTACCGATCTGCTCGTCCCTGCTTTTTCGACCCAGCAGTTCAGCGGTAAGCAAGACAGCCCAAGCTGGCGATGCCTGGGCATTGAGACTAATCACTTCGTCTTGGATAGCCGCGGCCGCTGCGGTAAAGAAGCAAGTTGCTGCAAAGGCGCAGGCGAATGCGGAGAGGTCCGAGCTCGCGGTGTTCGAGGACGAGGCAGCTGAGGGCGCGGATGCTGGCGCGCTCATCGAAGCGAGAGCGCCTCAATTCTGGCATTTCTACTGGACCCTTGTGGTAACTGCCCGCATTCTCCTCTCGTGGCTATGAGAAGACTTCGATTAGTGCCCACTTGGGATTGGGCTCCACATTTCAATTTACTGTACAATTACATTCCACTTTAATGTCATTCTGAAACCAAATAGTGTGGTACGGTTGAGGTGGAGTCCAGCATCGTTTGTCCCAGGTCTTGGGTGCCGTCCCCGGGAAGTTGCTTCATGAGCTGTCCATTATCGATCCAGCTCTTGAGAGGGGAGATATAGGAAGTATGGCACCGTCGTAGTCCAGTAACGAGATCGCTCCATGCAGTCGATTTGCAGCAAATGGTTCTTTGCGCAATGGTAGAGTGTGCTGGAATTGAGTGCGGATCGGCATCTATCCCAACTCTTTGCAACCTAGTAGCACCTGAGCTGTGAGTTCTAGGCTGTGGGGTTGCCATATATATGATGCTGATGTTACGCCGTCAGTACCTGCAAAAGATGTCAGAAGGAGAATGACGACGAAAGAGGGTGCTGGTTCTCATAAGAGGGCCGAAAGCAAATCCAAAGATCTTCTTGTTCTGAACAACGAGTCTGCTCTCACATCATCTTCGGCCTTGAAATCACTGAGCCTGTCTTGCCGAACATGCATCTCCCCCAAGTCTTACTCTTCGCTTGCGCGGGAACGAGTCTCGCCCTCGCAGCACCAAGAAACGTCCTCAACATCAAACCAGACGATGACTTCGCGTTGGCCCAGAGGAACGCCGAAACGGCCAACATCATGTTGATCCAAGATCAAATCGCGAAGACTGGCTATGACCTCGAGAGCGATGATGAGAAGAATATCACTGCGCGAGAACTTGCCAAGCTCTCGGCAAACGATGCTCAGCTCCTGGCTGCCGAGCTGAACACCTACTCCACGAGAAACAACCAGACTGAGCTGCTCATTCCTGCGTTCAGTGACCAGCAGTTCGCAGGTGAGAGCGAATTGATCAAATCCTTGCGAATTGTGCTGACTGTCCCCGAAACAGCGGCGGCCGCGCAGCTCGTACACGTGAGGTCTGAGAGTCAGATTGAAGAGCGACAAGTCATCGAGGCTCTGTTCAGCGGGTTCATTTTCGCCATCATTGGCTTCATCTCGTCCTGTCATCAGACGCATTGTCTGCACAAGCATCACCACAAGCCTCACCATCCTCCGTCATAGATCATGATGGTGGAAGAAAGGGCTCGCTATCGAAGAAGAGTTTGGAATGTATGATAAGGAGAGGTAGTGAAGCCATTGGTGAAGCTCAGAATAGAAGTCTTTCGCCTCTCGCATTGCTGGTGCTGACGATTTCCCGTATTTAACAAAATGTTGAATTAGATCGGTCCATGCGTGTAACCTCGCCGACGAAGGACAAGGTGCCAACCATATCCCAGCGAGACGAAATGTCCGTATCCAAAATGCTACCTTGAGGTCTTGCGACTGTGATAGTGTCACCGCGAAACAGGTACATTGGTCACAGCGGCTCATTGGCGAAGGGCAGACGTCTTGATGTATCTCTTTTAACAGCGAGCCAGCTATTTGTCCTGTTCCTGCCTCAGACGAAACCGGTTTCGCGAGACGTATCAGGATGATCCCTCACAGTTACGGCCAAGAGTGATGATGTTGCCTCAGCTACCGACGTATCCGGTTCCGGGTGTAGCGGTGTGAGCTGATACGAGTCGTCTTGGCCGTGGCGACTGCATCGTAGCACAAGATGCTGCGGTATTCTGCAGTCCTGCGGCGTGGAAAGTTCTCCTGCTGGCGAGACTGCTGGTTCTGTTACATTACATAGCCCAACGTAAAACGAGAAGAAGTCGGCGGTCGGAGTGGGAGGTCTAGAACTGCCGAGCACTAGCGCATCTCAGGCCCCGCCCGAATCTGGGCACCAATCGGAAGGGGCGATTCTGCACCAACGCTCCACGGCAAGAAATTCAGCGAAAGGCCGACGCGCGAGCAGCAAATCTCACCGTTGACCCTCCTTTCTCATCCAAATATTCTGCTCCAAACCACCCTCTCGCACTCTCCTCGCTGAAGTGAACTGTCTCCTGTCGCTGGCATTCACTCACATAAACCACCGCCTTTGTCCTGCTCGATCAGCGTTCCTGCCAAGTTGCTTGCTTCTTGCCGCATTCGACATCCTTCTCGCGCACCGGACAGCCGGCGATTACAAAGTACAAAGTACATCCTACCACACCCTTCCGCAGAACCGGCAAAGCGACCGCCACCACCACAACCCGACGTCACCTACGACGGGACAAGTCGCGTGCGACACCAGCGCTGCTTGATAATTCCCGTCTGCTGCCTCGCTGTCCGAAGCGTAGCCATCGTTACTGCCATCACATGAGCAAGAGCAGAATTTCGAGACTAAGCCACACGGAAAAACTCTCGAGACCACGCGACAGCTGAACGACACCGCAACAATGTTCCCCGTCGACACCATCCCAGCACAGTACTTCGAAGAGCGAGAGGCCGCAGAGGCAGCCAAGAGGTTGGCAAGACTCCAGCAACAATCTGCCACAGCACAAACATCTCCACGACCGAACAGCCTCAGCACAGTCTTCTCGCAACGACCTGAGATGTCGAGACCGTCGTCATCCAGCGTGCTGGGCAACATCTTCCAAGGCTTTGTACGAGCAACGTCACAACCTCCAAGCGAGAGGTCTTGCGCAAGTGGAACATCTACACCCTGCCAGACCCCGCCAGCTAAGGTCATGACCCAGGCAGATATCGAGGCCGCCATGGCTGCCGAGAGGAAGAAGGATGCGGATATTGTGAGCTTCAGGGCGTGGTAAACGACCTGTCTTCCTATCCTTTTCGATGGACACTTCTGGTTACGATTCTTACGACAAAATACGATTGATCGCGCTTAAGCATGGAGCTATAGGCGTGACACTGAACTTTAGCGTTGTAATGGGGTCATGGTCAGCATAGAAAAGCGAGGTTGATTGAGGGGGAGCAAAATGTTTAGATACCCATGTGTGAGCGGTATCTTCGTGCAATTGATATTGAGCAGGCGATGGCGTAATAGGTGACGAGCAATTGGGACTGCAGCAAGGAATGCTTTCGGTGGGATATTGACAAAGGAATGTTATTCAACTTTCCGCATTCCTCCTTGCATTACCGCAAAAGTAAGCAACTCTCAATGTCTCTTTGTTGTCACTGCTTCCGGACAATGCCAAGGTGTACTGTCTATCGTTCTATCAAGGCCAGCAGTCCCCTGGAGACTGTCTTGCTACATCCCTCTCCGAAGTTGTTCAGGCGTCACGATGAGCAATCCCTCTGCAGGACCTCCACCGCCAACAGGCGCACCACAACCTCCACAGGCGCAGCAGCACGAGAATGAGAAGCTACCCACGCCAACGGCAGGCCCAAAGTCGCCTCAGCAGATTGAACACAATCGAGACCCAACCGAGACGTCCATCTCTGGTCTCACCGATCGATTGCCAGCAGGGCCAGGACCAGAGCCACTCAACATCATCATCCTAGGCGCTTCATTCGGTGGTCTCTCCTGCGCCCATCACTTCCTCGACTACACCCTCCACCGCCTGCGCACCACCTCCACCGCCCCGAACTACCGCCTCATCATCATCTCCCCCTCCACCCACATCTACTGGAACATCGGCGCCCCACGCGCCCTCGTCAAAGGCGGCCTCCTCAAACATGAAGACACCTTCATCGCCATCGAGCCCGGCTTCGCCCGCCACAAAGACCTCGACTGGACCCTCATCCAAGGCAAAGCCCTCAACGTCAACCCAGACGACCGCACCGTCAAGATCGAATGCTTCAACTTCGAAGCCCAGAAGCGCTGCTCCATCCTCCTCCCGCGCCGCAACTCCAAATCCCTCGACGCCAACGCCGGCCCGGGCTCCTCCCTCAACCGCATCCAAACCCTCGACTACCACGCCCTGATCATGTGCACCGGCACCTCCGCCCACAGCGACCTCCTCTCGCTCCACGGCCCGCACCTCGAAACCGCCGACGCCCTCAACCGCTTCCACACCCAAGTCTCGCAAGCCAAATCCATCGTCATCTGCGGCGGCGGCACGTCCGGCGTCGAAGTCGCCGGCCAACTTGCCACCTTCCTCAACCACACCCGCCACTTCCCCTTCCGCCGCCGCATCAAGACCCCCAAACAAATCATCCTCATCACCGGCGGCGACCGCTGCCTCCCCGGCATCGGCAACGCCTCCGTCGGCCTCAAAGCGGAAAAACTCCTCGCCAAACTCGGCGTCGAGGTCAAACACAACGTCCGCGTCCTGCGCGCCCAGGAATGGTTCGACCAAACCGGCGCCACGCGCATCGACCTCTCCGACGACACCCAGCTGATCGCCGACGTCTACGTCGCGTGCACCGGCGTCGCGCCCAACTCCGACTACGCCCCCTCCTACCTTAAAGACGACCGCGGCTACATCCTCACCAACAACGCCACCATGCGGTGCGACCTCGCCGGCGACCGCGTCTACGCCCTCGGGGACGTCGCCTCGTATAGCCAGAACTACGTCCCGGACGTGTACGCCGCCGTCCCCGTCGTGATGCACAATATGCTGAATGATCTGCTCGCGTATGAACTGCACCTCGCGTCGCCGTACGGCGGGAACGAGGATCGGATTGAGCAGTTGGTTGATGAGAGTTATGCGCAGCGTCCGAATGATAGCCAGCTGTGTCCGATTACGAGGTTTGGGGGCGTGGGGATTTTGTTGGGGCTTAAGTTGCCGAAGGTTATGGTGCATTTGCTCAAGGGGCATGATTATCGGGTTTGTAAGGCTAAGGGGGTTGTGGTTGATGGGGGCAATCCTTATGCTGTGCCGGTTACGCCGGGGAAGTATGAGTAGGGGATTTTAATGGGGCTGGGTGGGATCTTTTCTTTGATAGAGAGGTAGTTTTCGGGGATTTTAAAGTAATGTTCACTTTCTACATCGCTCTTTTTCGATCTCGGTAGCAATGTCGACTTTTAGACACAATCTTCCTCGCTGTCGAGGACCTCTGCTCCTCATCGCACCGAACCCCGAACGCCTCGCTAAGATGTCAAAACACTCCCAGTCGTTTTTTTATCCTCATCGAATCACAACCAAGTCCTCGCTATCCTGACTCAACGTATCATCGAACTGCAACCCTTGCGCCCGCTAGACAGCAAGGTCTCGTTCCAACACCGCGTTGATCAAAGTGTGCCTTCCACTCTCGTAGACCTTCGTGCCGATAACCTCTCCCAAAGCCTCCACGAGTCGTTCCTTCAGCGTCTCGCCTTCCGGATGACCGTTCGCTTGGACTGCGCCGACGTAATCTTCCTCCAGAGTATTGAGGGCTCGCATGATGGCTTCGACGACTTTCTCGGCATCGGCTCGCTTGGCGTCGTCTTTGATGCCTTCTGATAAATGGGCGTCGTACGCTTTGAGGTTGGGGAGGATGAGGGATCGGACACCGGCTGAGCCTGCGATCATCGTGAGGCCCAGGACGGCGCCGTAGTGTGAGCCGTATGGCTTGTGGGAGTCGAGGAACTGTTTCAAACACGAGCGTGCTATGCGCGGTTTGAGTGTTGATGAGCTCGAGCCGTATTTTCGTGCAATGCTGGAGAGTAAGCTGCTGGCGTAGTCTCGTAATGAGTAGTGGATGTCTCCGGCGTTGCTTGGTCCCAGATGCTTGCCTACCAAGCATGTGAGTACCGAGGGGATGACAGAGGGGATGTACGGTGCGATGTAGAGGCTCGGATTCTCCAGTAGTGCGGCTATGAGCTGCATGCTTTGTGTGAGGATGAAGAGCGATTTGAGGTGATGCGTGACCCTGTCAGCCACGAATTGGATGAAGTAAGGTATCAGCTGGTGCAGGCCAGGATCTGTCTGTAATGATGCGAACGCCGCAGCCCGGTACTCGTCGTTGGTCTCGTCCATGATGGCGCTGCATATGCGGTCGAAATAGAGTTGAAGCTCCTTGGAAAGCACATGCTTCACGAGCGGCTTGACCTGGACGTTGTCGTTACCGCTGACAGCTGCCAGTGTGTTCGCATTCTGCCCTTTGGTTGCTAGCTCTTGATTCCGCTGGTCTGCTTGTGTCGGATTCTGTGGTATGCTCGGCTGCACGCCTTCCACGGCCAGCCAGTGTGCAGTGAAGCTGATCTCGCGCGGCACTTTGGGAAGCGGCGCATTGATGAGCTTCTCGAAATCAACCTCCTCATCCTCAACGTAGAACAGCGGCTGTCCAGGCCCTATGGAAGCCTCGCCGAACCGCAGCGGTCGCGTAGACTCGTAGCCATACAGAGGTTCTACATCCAGCAGTCGCAATGCTTGTGATATGTCCTGGGTTATAAGGGTCGTCCGTTTCGCATGTCGCATGAACTTGAGCGCCTCTTCCAACACCTGACTTATGCGGTATTCCACGTCTCTTGCCAGATGCTCTGCCACCTCGCGATTCAGCGACGCGATACCGACCGACTCTGCGACGTCGGTCACGTTCTCTGGGTTCCACACCGACATCTTGTCACGTCTTCACGCGCGCCTCCTGCGCTGGATGTGGAGAGGTTGTGTCCAGTTCGAGGTCGTCGTGAGGTCGCTGCGTTCGTCGCGGAGTGCGTTGGTGATAGAGGAGCCAGAGTATGGGTAAGCCAAGGTTTGTACTGTAAGTATCGAAATCGTGAGGTGTTGTATTGCAACTGTGTCTGATGGTCGCAAGTGAACTTGAAGTTGGAGAGGTTGTCGTCTCAGAGATCCACCGCTTGCAAATGAAGATTAGCGTAGTGTCTGAGTCGTCTCAGCCCGTCAATTCACTTCACGTTTTCACACGCGACCGTGTTCAAAGCTATTCATTTTGGTCATTCCTGTTCTACTTGAGCTACATCACAAGCTGGACCAGACTTTCATTTGAATCAAAGCAGGGCGCTCGCACTTGCAACACCTCCCGGACGATGGCAGTCTGCTCTTAAAGATCTTGAAGCATTGGTCGAAGACGGCAAATGGCACCGGCTGATGAGACCATTTCTGATCTCATTTCCTTAAAAAACTACGAAAACGAGAACGTCGTGTCCTCAGCGCTGGTCATGAACGCAGGGAGCACGGAATCCGAAGGTCCTTGTCTCTCTTGAAGATGCAGATGCCGCTTTTGCGCAAGTCTCTTCCAAACCCATAACGGAGTCAGGCTTGTTCGAACTACTAGCCTCGGACACTCATTTGGCTGTGGGCGTACCACGTGTACCAGGATGCCAATTTGAGCATCTGCATCCGGACTACCCAGGCGATAAGACTCTCCGTCGGCCAAATTCCAAGGTTCTGATACATCCTTTGGCCTATGCCCACTCGTATTACGCAAAACTTCTGTCTCAAGGAGTAGGACTCTGCGATGCCAGCAAGACTCCGTTCTTCGGCAGCCTTTGCCATCCACCTGCAGGCAGGATAGTGTGAAGTACGCGAATGTTGCACAAGTGTCAGTGTCGCGCAGCGCTCGTGTCCAGTAGTTAGGACCAGAAGCGTTGAAGACAACGCGGTTCAAAGGCTCTTCCGGTGCACTTGGAATGATGGCCACTGCAAAGGTCACATCCGCAATATCAAAACCGGTGCTCTTCATTGACGAAACGAGTTCGAACGTCAAAGCCCACAAGTACTGGAAGCATGCATGGTCCAACTTGTGCATACGTCGAAGACACTTAGTCAGAACTTTTGTGCCGCTGCTCGAAAGTACACTGACGATATTGTACTTCCTTTTCGGGGTGGACCAGTGTTCTGACGAAGACATTGTGCGCTTGACGTACACTGGTAGGAGCTCGGCAAGCATGTCCCTGATCCGAACCCTTCTTGCCAGTCCGGAGCAGAAGCTGACCTGGAGTCCGAACGGAGCGGCTAGAAAGCTTGCAAAATCCAGGCCTATCCGCAATCGCTCAAGCATTACGTCCTTCAGTGAGACACCTGGAACCTTCTCCAGGACCAGATTGAAAGTTGCCAAACCAAACTGGCCTGCTTGCGCGCCATACTCTAAGCCTTGCTGACGCATACGTGCGGGAGTCGTCCCTAAAGGCCGAGTGTGGATTTGGCACAACTGAATCCAGTACTGCTCGTGCTTTGTACACGATGCATCAACGTGTAAAGCTGCACCGATGCGAATTGGCTAATTCATGGCGAACGATTCTTCGTCAATCGCGCTCGCATGGCTCTCAAGCCTCCTCCAGTGGAAGGTTGTTCCGGATGAAGGATGAATTATACCACCTCGTACTGTCAGTGCCCGGAAACGAGTCTCGCCGTCTTCTGGTTCTCGGATCATTTCCCCGGGACCCCAGGTGTCAAGAAGGTCTTCTGGTTTTGCGAGCAAGTCCAACTGTGGTGAGCTATCTGCGAGTGTTGTGCTAGTTCGAGTGAATATCAAGACTGGAAAACTTGTCATGTCGTCTAGACATGTAAATCGCCGGAGTGCCGCACTTATAGAGCCTTTCGAGGAACCGTATGATGTTGAGCCCAGAAGCTTGATGTTTGCGAGCTTCGCTTCCAAGAAGAAAGACTCGAGCTTGCCGATATGAGCTTGGAGATACGAAACGAGGCCAAGCGACAAGAACTGCACGGCGAGCGCACAGTCATGTAGTACATCGAATACACTAGGCCCTCCTGAATTCGTAACCGGCATGCCAAGATCATCCAGTATCGCCCGGGCGGTGCTTTGGCATCGAGTCAAAGAAGCAGCATAGAGGCCTCTGTTGATCTCCGCCAGAACATGGGAGAACCACACAGCGTCGCTGAAATTGATTGTACGCATGGTGATGACTTCTGAGCGGGGCTTTTGAACGAGCACCGTGAACCTGTTGCAACATGCCTTGGCGTCTTGGACGATGTTCAGTGCAGTACAGACCCGGCGCATAGCAGTAGCCAGGTATCGAGTCAAGACCGAAACGTCCGTTGCAAGGCTCTGGTAGTGAATTACAGCGGTTGAGGAATCTGGGAACTTAGCGAGTGTTTTCCACCAATCCTTCTCCTGGGATGAAGGAATTACACCACCGAGACCACAAAGCGAGGCAGTCTCACGTCGCAAGTTTCGGGCAGCATCCGCAGGACAAGGGTTGACTTCGAGTGGAATCGCGGGTGAATGGCAGCCTCCGTCATGCACACAGCCGGTTACATGAAATTTGATTCTAGGAGAACGATCTTCCAATATCCATGGAGCGAAGACAATCGAGAGCTGGTCATTTCTCTGCTCCAGGAGCAGTTCGGCGACCTCACTCTTGGTGTAGCCCAGCTGTTCCAGCTCAGTCAGCCATTCCCATGACCCTATGGCAATTGTTGCGAAGTCCCGCTCTAGTATCATCTGCAGGAAGCTTAGACTGCCTGTTGCGACAGCTTCGCTCAGGGGATCGCGAGCTCGGTGCAGACTCTGTTCCCTAGAGGGTGTGTCTTTTGCCAATGTCAACGACTGGAAGTTCCCAAGCATAGGGGGTAATCGTGATACAGGTGGTCTTGGTTGGCTTGAGCCCAGTACCCTTGGTTCGAGTCCACGTTCTTGTGTGTGCAATGAGCTCACTGCCTTTTTAATGCGTCTAGTCAACCTGGTATTCTCTTCGAGGCGACGATCGATGGCTTTCGTCTCTTCACGTTCCGCGCCCATCGTGGCCGTGCCCTCCGGAGGTCCTTTAGCTATCAGTGCAAGCCGTTCTTGCCTAAGTTCATCTTGTCTTCGGACCAAGTCCACCCTCAACTGGTTGCCGACTGTGGTAGTTGCCAGCTCACAGCCCTGATCTACCACCTCACGCTGGATTTGGAACCTGACGACCCGAGAGGTCTCGATGCAGGAACTAATGATAGCGAGTGCGGACTCCTTGCTGCTTGGACACCGCTTTATCCTAACACCAGCCATGAGCATGTCATTGCGGTCAATATCCACTTCCCACGGAGCTCTGTCACTGGCAACGTCCTGCTTTTCATCCGCGGATTGGTCCCACTTTGGTGGGATGAGAACCACATCTCTGAGACAGCTCTCGCCACATAGCCTTTTCAGTATTCCGAGGGCCCGTCGTGATTGGTATGCGAATGTGTCGTCTGTGATTGAATAAAGGAACAGGACAGCGTTGACGTATTGTCCCTCTCGGTACGAATCCGCGAGCCAAGACGTGATCAGTGAGATGGCTTCGAAGTCTTGATCCAGGTCTCCAATGCTAGGCATGTCAATGACTTCAATTTTGCGCCTGTCAACAAGGTCAAAGGTCCATTCTTCGACCTGTCTTGCTACTGCAGCTGCCCGTTAGCACCTTCAGTAATTCCAGGGTTGCTCGTGTATTCTAAACATGACGGTGATTTGTCTTCCGTGTTCGAAGAACGGCCTGTGCACAGGCGGATGAATTCGCTTTTGCCACCTCCAGACGCGCCAAAGAGAAGAATACGGCTAGTCTGCGTCCTTCGAAGAGACCCTCGCTCGTTTTCTTCAATTTCTTTCGCTCTCTCCATTCGGCCGGTTTCTTTCGTTCTCTCGACAGCCTGTGTGCAATGTGAGTGGATGTTATAAGTGACAAAATCGAGTTATTCATGATGCCATGTTCTCAGCCTCTCTTGACCATTCACCGGTGGTGACATGCCAAAAGTTCATCACCCTCCGCCATAGCCATGTGCGCAGCTTGCATCTAGGATGCTGCGTCACGTCTCCCAATTGGCTGCACAATAAAAGTTGTACAAAGGTGATCTGAGCATTTGATTTGCGAAGTACGCGAGACCGCATGAGCAGGTGTCCTTTTGTGTGCCTAATGAGTGGTCGATAGCTCAAGGTGGCTTCTGCTGTGTTACTGCTCAGCTGAGTTGGCGTGCAGGGTGGAAAGAAGAGATGTTCGCCCGTCGCTGCCTGCCACGAACACATGGCCACATGATTGTTGCCCCAGATTTGGGACATAGCATTGACGCCTTTGCGACATTGGGTGATTTTCTTAATCTTCGCGGCACGATATCTATCTGCGCGTGAACAAAGTCAGGGGCAAGCCATCTTTCTTGTATTCTCAGCCGCGAGCTGACACAGATTAGCCAGAGCATCATAAACTGCGATGCTGGCTGTTTGTTCACTGCTGTAATACCTACAACACATTGCAGGTGTCGCAGGAGATATGAGTCCGGACGCATCCCTCTTCGTCTATGCTAAATCAAAATGCTATCCCTTAGCAACGAGACTGTATTCTGCTCAGCAATGAGTGAAAGACTCTGTCAGGCCGACCGCTTGATGCCATCAATTCCTAGCAGTCCCCAAGCCATGGACTCACCAACTTCAAAACAACAAAACTCCTATGTCCGAAGCACGAACGGCAGGACAAGCTTGCTCCCGTGGAAGATTGTATTAACCCCAGCGAACTTCTCGTCGGTCCGATCGCCGCCCTCTTGCCTCATGACCCCAAGCAGAGTATCACTATCTCTCGCCCCAATCTCGATCTGAATCTTGTGGCCCTTCTCAAAGATCATGCTGGTGGGTTGGATGGGCACTTTGATATCATACCCCTTGCTGGGGGGCCCACAGGCGCTGGCATGTCGTGCGCGAGGATGAACAGACGGTCGGTCGGTTTCTTACGATCCATGTCGCGATGAGTTAGACGGATATATGCTCTAGTCACAGCAACCGAAGGCTCGGCGTGGTTTCCTTCGAATACGACCAGAGATCCGGCGGGAGCGATATTTGTCAATGTCACGAATATGTCCATATCCTTGGCATTGTCGCCATTTTTAGCTCGAGGTAAGGAAAACCTAGGACTTCGAAGTCTTGTTCAAGAGTATTGCTGGTGAAGAAAGATGACCCTGTCAGTCTTTCGTACTGAGCGACAACGCCTGTGCTCGTAGCGTCCAGCTGACCATCTCCTAGGCCACCATCAGCGTTGAGGAAGTACTCTCTGTACTGTGTCTCTAATGGAGGGAAGTCCTTCTCAGCTCGCCAATACAAAGCTGCCTCTCTTCTGATGGTCAGATCGATCTTGGGCAGATCCTTCAACCCACCAAGTCCGGCTGCAATGTCGTCTCTCAGGAAATGATCCAGGAACCGTCTTTGTCGTGCAACGGCGTCTTTACCGTAGTATGCGTTGATATGATCCCCACACGAGTTTGCAGATACTTCTCGTCCGGCATGCTGGCCGAGCACATATAGCCCAGGATATTGCCAGGTGCATGAGCCTCGCATCGTGAGAGTGCCACGGAGGATTAAGAAGTGCACCAGAGCGGGCTGTGCACGCGCCCAATCACACGCAGCGGCTAGCCTTCGAGAGTGTGGTCGACCGTCTCGCCAGTGACGGTGATGACACCACCTCTAGCCTGAACTTCTGAGACATGATTGGTCAATTGTGCTGCCCCAAAAGGGTCGGCACCTGTCACATCTTAGACCAACTTTCGGGTCTGGCCAAACGAATGCCACATCCGGACCATACAGTGCGATCGATGAAAGTTAAGCCCTCTCTAGCAGGATCTGTCGCCTCGCGAGAGCAAAGCATTTTCCGTGCGCGGAATACGGACAGTGCAAATGAACTTAACCGTTTCATCTTCGTTCCTTTGTGACGTAGTGCCACCCGAGCTGTCGGCGAGATGTTATATATAAAAATGGCAATCAGTTCTGCTGGCCCTGCTTAAACGCAGACCTCCATTCCACTCACAGATCTTCACTTTTTTGACACAGAACCCTGCTTACTTCGCGAGCTCCAATCGCTTGGCAACCCGTCGCGTTACAACATGTTGCTTCGTTATGCTACGACTGCGCTGTTCATGGGAAGCTTCCTTGGAGCGTTATCTACCCCTGTGCCAGACGACGGCGACCCCCTAAATATCGATGCGTGCGGCCTCGCGGGAATTGACGTGGATCCAGATCCACAGGTCACTCTGGATAACCCCTTCACGCTAGCTGTACAGGCAAACGACTGGACAGGGCCTATCAAACCTCTACGACCTCCAACTACCGACCCGTCGTCACCTCCTCTGCTTTATGGGGACTCCAAGGCTAGCCTAATGCTAGTCAACGGGTCCCTAATATCAATGCCGGTTGAATCGAACAACCAGAAATATTTCGCCAGTTTTCTAGCTTCATATGGCATCGCTTTGCTTTGGTTCCAATCGACTTACGACAATGTCCAGAAGCAGAAGGCTGCGCCATTCGAGGCAAAGTACGTATGCAACACCGAAACAAAAGTCTGCCCAGCGGATCCTTGCTTTCAGACCTGATATAGCGAAACGTAAGTTGTATGGGTTAGCAAAAATGGACTGCGCCAGCGCTAATTCTACTAGAATATGGTCTTTCGGTGTACGACAAACCGTTGAAAACGTCCGGGAATCTGGTTGTGAGGCAGCTCAAGAAAGATGGAACATCGAATGGGAGAAAACGCGATTTGATCGTTTTAGTAAGTGCCTTTCTGCCACCCCTTTCCCAGAGCTCGTCTGAAAGCGCTGACTCGTTTCGCAGTCACACTACTGCTGGATCGCTGCGACGCAAAGTCTCGATTTCGAGAGGCAGTTCATCAAGCACGAGGTCGATCCAAAATCGAGCTCGCAAATGCTGACTTCTGCAATAATGGTCGATCCGGCTCCGTTGGGAGCAGCACTCTTAATAGCTGCAGGTCATATTGCGTCAATTCGCGCCAGACCCATGACCAAGAAAGTAGCCAAGGGCATCTATGCAATCCGTGGCCACGTTCTGCGCACTATCAACAAGACGATGCAGAACCACGAGCGTGCTGTGTCCGATCTCATATTAGTCGCTATCCTCATTCTTGCTGGCCACCAGGCGCTACAAGCTTCTATCGAGAGCTATCACGGCCACATGCGAGGTTTGGTACAAATGATTAATATCCGCGGAGGACTTGCGAAGCTCAACGAAACGTCGCCGTATCTCAGAGAGCTCATCATGTGGCATGATGTCAATGTCTCGACTATTGTCGGCTGCTTGCCGTACCGCCGGCTTATGATAGACAGGGCGAACGATCAAGTTGTGGAGGCCAATTCTCGGATGTGGTTGCTGAAGGATGTCTAATGATGTCGTGAACTGCCACTAAGCTACGACATGCTCAATGTTGAACAGGAGAGAACAGACCATGTCCAGCGTATAGTGCCGCCGAAGCATTTACTGTACGGATCACAAAGATAGAAATGCTTTCTCTCTGTAGCAAGCGCCCATGTGGAAAGACACCGCGACGACTTCCTGTCTCTGTCTTGGATCTCCATGTACGACGTTGTAGCTGGCTCTTCACTTCTTGATGGACATTCTCTCCACTGAACCACGATGGGAAAAGTCTGACTCACCGTCCTTCTCTTCTACTCCAGAGCTCGATCACAGCCCAAATGAATGCAGTCCTTCTTGAGCAAGACGAGCTGGTTGCCCCCAGCCTTAATCGGACCTGAGTACTGACAGTAGCCGAGCGCAGTTTGCGAGCGAAGGAGAATTTCGGTCTAGATTTGCTCGCGCATCTTCACCATGGCATATTAGCACTGGGGTCTGGATCTAGTAATGTGTCCCTGAGATGTCTACGACTCTTTCTTGTGGCAGCCTCTTGCCAGACCTATTTCTCATCGGCATGCCATGCTCTAGGTGCGTGACTTGCCCCTACTCAACTCCTACTAATACATGCCCGCGCTAGACATTGCCTGGCGCCCTCACAAGCTCAAAAAGAAGTGTCGCAGTTTAAGGCACTTTGTGAACACCAGTCGAGACTGCACACCATGGGTCTTCGATATGTTGGCTTTCCATCTTTTCTACTACTTTTTTTCATGCTATTAGAACTTTCGCATACCAAAGGCTGCGTTTGTAGGACCGAGAGCTACAATATGGCTTGCTTTTCCAATACAAAAGTTGTTGCGCCAGGAAGCCCCTCCGACCACGGGTAGTCCTTGAAGGACCATGGAGCACGGTCGACGAACAGGTGCATGTGCTGTATCGGACTTGCCTTAGTCGTGAAGTGATACTAAAGCAGAAGAGTTGCTCATTGCAGCCGAAGTGTTCGAACGCATCAACGGCGGGGTTTAGGCGTCGGCTACGTATAGAGATCCAGGAGGCCTTGCAGGCGGTCCGTTGGCGCCAATTCGATACCGCGGATACTCGGTCCAGGAATACTGTGGCAGGCGTTCTGAGGGCAGTTCTGGGCTCAAGGCGAACGTCCATTCTCTACGATTTGCGCCATTGTTTCCAGCTAGTGATATTGGTCAGGAATTCTGCGGAAGAAGCAAAGCTGCTGGGGTTCTGAAAAGACACGGTGTCAACGGCTCCAACATACCGTCACCGTGCGATACCCCATTGCCCGACTGTTGCGAATATTCGTCTCTTGACATATCTTGCGCTCGGTTTTGACATGATTGCTGTAGTGGTTGTAACTGCTGCGATCGCTTTATGTCTTCTTCGTGGTGAGAAGAAACTGGGATACGACGGAAAGAAATCGGGGCCCTTGTTGTCGTCGATGAAGTCCGTGTGGTCGCGGATCCTGCGATTTCACTATCTGGTCAGCTACTGCCGGTCAAACTTGTGGTGTTCGGCGTATACCTGACCTTAAGATTGGCGAAGTCCGGAGCCATGTGGCTTGTGGCTTTCAACCGCCTGTTGATGGTCGGTAGGATTCTTGTGTCGAACGGCGTGCTCCTCTTGGCCTTACGCAAGTTGGTGCGATGCGAATGTCGTGCCGCAGCCGAGCGAACGAGTCTTCGAGATGCTTTGCCTTGGTCTCCGTAAAAGAGAATGCGGTCCATGGTCGTTATCTCACTCTTGGCGTTGCGATTGATCTCAGATCCAGGTGACAGATGTCCCAAAGCTTGCCGTACCGCGTTGCGGAAAAGTGTGCCATATAAGAGAAACATTTCGTAATGAAGGCAAGACTGTGCACTCAACTCATGTTACACCGGTCACCCACCATGGTGTCATGTGCACATGGGCTCTGTTCTGCGTGGCACAGTGCAAAGCTCACGGCACGGACGGCAAAAGTCGTATTGCCGTTCTCGCTTGGAGACATAAACTGCAGACCAAGACAGATCGTCCTAGTGAACCAAATTTGAAGGTGGGAAAAATGGTCGCATATTTCTCAATCCAACGACACGAGGAACAGCGACACTACACGCGAGGCCAGGGGAGCGTCACCTTCCCCTTCCTCACTACTGCACTGCCCATTTTAGGACGGCGCACCTTCCTCATGCTCTCAAGCTTATACACCAGAAGTTGGCTCTGACGCAGGTTTAGGTCAGCGCTCAAGTGGAACCCCAACAGGTAGTCGCGAAAATTCTAGGTCTGCATCACATGCTCGGCTCAAAATCTCCATCATCTATGTGAGTAGTAGCTCATCGGCGATTATAGTCGAGCGTTACGAGGAGCAGGCGAACAAGCTGCCAGGTGATTGACATATCGTCGCGAGCTATCGCACGGCACTTAAGAGAAGGCATTCCACCGCTACACGAGCTCAGAATTCGAGCTGCGCCGGGCTTTGCCCAAGAGCAATTGCATCCAACCCGCTCAAGACCATGGCCCTACCTGCGAGAAGGATGCACGACTCCGGCGAAACTGCCACTCCACGCGCGCAAAGTAGCCCTCAAGACCTTTGGTACACTCGAGTGTACACATTATCGAGCATCGTTGCGCCGAGGTCACCCAGAATATCGCCGTACGACGTCGTAAATTCGACTTTGCCTAGCCGAACAAAGTCGGGAGAGAAAGCCCCTGGCGACATCTGCTGCGTAAGACCGCCCTCGGACGTGAAACTGAACGTTTGTTTCGCCACCTCGGTTCCGTCTGTGCCATAACCTGTCCCGCCGTGAGCGACTATCGGGCCAAGATGTGGGAGAGGTACATACCAGTCGCGGTGATCTCGCAGCTAGCCGGGATCCCGACGTTAGAGTCGGTGTCGGCGTTGCAGCCATAACGGATACTCTCGGCCTGGCCGGGAATGTACAAGTCGAAGTATTCGACGGAAGACGATTCATAGTTGGACGAGATATAGGCCGTGCCTACTTCCAGCGCGGTGCGCACACCATATCCCGCGATGTTCGGCGGCGTGTAGGGCTCGACGCCAGTGATGGTCGTGACATCTCTCTTCAGAGCAGCGTCGCCTCCGAGAAAATTCCCTGTTGCAGATTCAGTTTCGGGTCTTGCAGATACTCTGGGAAGGGCCATACACTCGAGGAGGTTGTACACGCCGATGGCCCCGACGGTCCCCACAAGAGGAACATCGTTCGAGAGGGTCTCGAACTGTGGGACTGTTGTTAGCGCTTCCAGGTATGAACGCTGCGCTGGCCACACTCACATTATTGTTAATAGTGAAGACTTGGTATCGACTGGACTGTGGTAAGGCAGTGGCCAGCCCGGACGCCAGTGCTGTAAGTGCGAGGTAATACGATCGCATTGTCATATTGATGGAATGGGTTGTCGGACAGAACCCTCTGTGGACAAGGAGAACACCACGAGCTGCATATGAAGGCACGACACTTTTATACCCTTCGATCGCGGATCCTGCATCCCGAGCGGGTGAGTCACTACCAAGAAGGAATTGTGTTGTGGCCCGTGAATTGGGTCTTTTCCTCGTTGACGAATTGCAACGATCGTTCTGGGCATCTGATCTCGGAGCCGTTGTCGAGGCGATCGAAAAGAGTAAGCAGACCTTCCCGACTAAGCCGCACGACGTTCATTGTGGAAGCACGGGCAGCTTCCTGTGAGCTGATCTTCATCAAGACGATATACTAGCTGGGATGTAGGAGTGCTTCAGGGTCCTATTCAATGACTCGGAGATGTTATCGCGCCTACCCACACGAATCGGAAATAAGTGTTAGGAATAGACGCTGTTTTGGGGGCGTGCAGTACGCGCGCTACCAACTTCAAGGTTTTCCGTAGGCCGCACGGCTGCGCGGGATCGAAAAGTTCAATCACAGCCCAGCAGTCGTCGGAATAACGGTGCCCGCCGAGCCGTGCTAGCTTTTTCAGGTCAATCTGCACCGCATCACCTAGAATGGGCCTCGCAAGCTACTAATTGGGGGCAGCACCATGGCCATCAAGAATACCTTACTCACTGTCTTGGAAGCCACGCTTGGTTCGCAAACGAAACTGCTCGCGACATATCCAGACCCTCCCTATAGCACGACCTCAGCAACATTAGCCAGCCTCTCCGACGTTAAACTTCAGAAAAAGCTCTTCCCTCTTGCATTTAAATTCAGCTCGTCCGAAGTAGCCTTCTACTCCGTCATGTCTTGGGCTACCCAGCTCCAAATTCAATACGCTCTCCTTCGTCTCCAACCAGCAACCGATACACATGGCCTCAGCAAACGACGCATCGAGTCACACGGTCGGGCACGAAATCTCTGCCAGAGCATGGAATACTGCCACCGGATTGAGATGGGTGCGTTCGGAACTCAACTCGCACTGTTCCCTAGATGGGTTCTGAAGCATGCTCTTCCGGTGGTTTGGGACTGCAAGGGAGATTGTTTGGTGTGAAGGGATCGATCGGATGGAGGACACGGGGTATAAATCTGGGATGGGTATGATGATGTTTCGAGACTTGTTCAGTGATGACGCAGTCTGCCATGATGATTGATGTGTCCAGTAGCCTTAGATTCCAGTCTCTTGAATGGAGCGGGAAAGTCCTTGTTGGAGATGGAATCATGGCAGCGATCAAAGGTACCTCAAGTTCAGGGGTAGGCCCCTTTTCCAGGGTATCGGCGTCTGAGGCACGCATAGTCAAAGCTTCTCGCCGTACTCAAGGCGTCCCTTTATAGTAAATGTCGCTCGTTCTCAGCTCCAATGCAAAATTTTCCTCCCTATTCTGTCGACAAATTGTGAAATGTCATTTAGTGGTCTTGAAATACGACACCAGTTGGTACTGTAGTGGCTAAGTGCTTCCAGATCTAATCAGCACTCGCAGACACTCGAACAAATAAAAAGCAAAAACAAAAGAAGCGTCTCGCAAATGACTGATGAAACTGTACATAGATGCGCACTCTCTAGCTATAGAAATCTCGTCACCCGCAATGACAATCTCACATCGCCACCTACAAGCTGAAAAGTTGTATTTATCGCAGAATCTGCGGCATGTCGATCAGCCTGACACCACCCTTGCACTCGTCATGATGATCAGAACGACCTGCCTTGACCAAACTAGCTTGTCGTGTTTGCAAGCTATGCACTGAAGCCTGCCAAAGTTCACTGGGTGCCCTCCGTCGGCCAGCTGCCAGGCCATGAAATGGCGGGAGTCTGATGAAGGCTGGTAGCTCTCAGTCCAATGGAGCCGAGCCTCTTACGATATCTCCGTATGAGTCGTTCACATAGAGCGCACTGCAGAAGACGCATGTGCCACGGCTCACACCGCAGTCTGTGAGCTTGTCATGTTCATGCTTCTTGGTGCGAAGCTTCTCCAAGTTTTGAACGTCTTGTTCCTCTGTCGTTCCATTCATGACAATCCAAAGCAGCTCGACGCTACATCTGATCCGCTCCTGCATCTCATCCAGCTCCTTTTGGACAACGCTTGCTGAACAACATCGTACAGAGCGCCCAAAGTATCATTCGGCAACAGGATGGCAGTGTGCTTGTATGCCCCAACGATTCCATCGTTCTCACTCGTCCACCCACGTGGTGAGTTGCATCCTGATCTCTTGCGGCTTGAATGATAATTTCAACCGGTGACATCAAGTGTGGTAACAGAAATAGTGCTTTAGTGCAGCTCGAGTGAGCGCTCGCATGCTATTGTGCAACGAGTCGGGGTAAGTATCTGAATCGATACAGTCGCAGCCCAGGTAGCCTTCGTCTTCGTCCTCCTTCCCTGCTCCGACGATGTAGTATTTCATATAAAAACAGATTGTCCGTTCATCGTCTGTCGACTCGAACTCTCTGCTACAAGATATAGCGGGATGGAATTCGTAGTGTCCAAATGTGCCCTTGAGGAAGAGTTCAAGACAATATTCACGTTCTGGAGCATCCCGGCTGTCGTGAGCGAGCAGCATAACTCGTTGTAGCTTGATGGAGCCGTCTATGGCAGCCTTGAAAGTCTTGTTGACTCGTTGCACGACGAAGAGATCCATGATGGCAGTGGTGAAATTCTCGTCGTCATCGGCGTGGCGGTCGTCAAGCATGAGGAGGATATTCTCAAGCACCTCAGGTATCAAGAAGACCTTTTCCGCCATGTTTGAATCATCGCCGCCGTCGGAGGTCGATGTGGTATCTGCGGCAGTGACCATGATGGCGGCGGGGGTGTGGCTTTTCGGCGCCCGTGTGAAGATGTCGCAGTGCGGCTATTTGTCGCATGCAATTATAAGGTGTACTTCGCGTGAAGTGACGGGATGCGATGATGAGGTGTATGTAATCGGCGTGAAGTGGAACAAGCGAGCGATATTGGAAATGCCGTGTTGGCCGTGCCTGCCTCATGCGACATTGTGGCAGGTGCCGCTGAAGCAAGCCACGACCTAGAATTGATATTGGGAAGGAGCAACGACGCACGGACGCCCCTTCACATGCCCCACTGCGTCCATTCACTTCATCTGACTTCCCCCAAGAAACAAATCACTCACCGTAGGGCAGCCAGACGCTATTCACGACCGCTGTGCCAGTCACTGCGGGTTGACATCATATTTCTGGACCAGCTTGCCGGATCCAGGCAAACGATCCCATTGAGGGATCGAAAGGCCATATATAAAAGGAGGCGGCAGTTGGAAAGTGTCCCATCAAGCATCGAGTGATTCGTCTTGAAAGATGGGAAACCGCGCTTCGAAGCTGAAGAGGCGCACGGCGGAAGACCAAAGTTTGTCAGCTGCAAAGGCCAGCGAACAAACATCAACCTCCCTCCCAAGACTGCGAGAGCCAGAGCATAAAACCAAACCCGTCTTCTTGACTCGCTCAGAAATCAACCAAAAGCCCTCAGAATCCTTCCCCGACGCAAGCAAAGGCCGTCTAATCTGGACGACTCTCCTCTCCTCAGGCCTCACAGCCTCAGAAAAACTCACAGCAGGAATCGCAACCTGTCCACCAAGCGTAGGATTCCTCGGGCATCATCGCCACGAGCAAGCCGAGTTGTACTTCATCTTGGAAGGCGAAGGGCTGATGAAAGTCGATGATGTCGAGCGTAGAGTCGAGAGGGGTGGACTGGTCTTCATTCCGGGAAATGCGGAGCATGGCATTTCGAACTTGAGTGGTGAGAAAGACCTTGTGTGGCTGTATTGTTTTCCGACGGATCGGTTTGAGGATGTGGTGTATAAGTTCTCGAATGAGTAGGAGGCGATGGAGCCTGGTGTGACGAGAATATCTGCTTGATTTCCATTAAAGTCATTACTATCTTGTTATAGGTTACTTGCAAAAGATGGCGTGTCGGGTATCGTTGAACAAATGCTTTGCGCTGAATCGTTTCACCACCGAATATTAATGCTCGACAAGATCAAGCCTTCTTGGAATCGTCTCCATTCCCTGCCCCGTTGCCAGGAGCAGAGTCGTCCTTGGCCTTGGCCGGAGCCGCAGTGGTAGCAGGACTTTCATCGAGATCAACAGGCGCCGGTGCTGGAGTGTCTACAACTGGCTTCGCTTCTTCAGGTTGCTTGCCTTTCCCATCAGCAGGCTGGGAAGCCCCAGCACCGGCATCTTTAGCAATATCATCGTCTTTCTTCGCCTCTGGAGCCTTTGTCGCAGGACTTTCATCAGGATCAGCAGCAGCATCGGGTATCGCTGGAGCTGGACCAGTAGCGGCACCAGAAGGACCAGAACCAGCAGGTAAGTTCGGTGGCATAGTTGGTAGAAGCGTTTGACCAGTACGGCTCCTGAGCCCAGCATTGTGCGGATCCTGAGTGATTCCAGTACCATAGAAGTCCGGATCATTCATCGTATTCGTCTTGACAGCCCGATCGTACAGTCTCGTCAACCTCGCCACTTCGCTGCGTACGGTAACCGACTCATCTGTATCAATAGCATCGTAGCCGTGCGCTTTCTGCGAGATGCCTCTCCACATAATAGCCGAATTCTCGATTTCATCCACGACTCTGTCCAGATCATCCCGAAACATGCGCGCCCTCATGGGTTGCCCTCGAGATTTGAGGAATGCGACCAGACCGGCAATGATCGTGTTCAAAGCCCCAAAAGTCGTAATAAGAGCACGGCTCTGATCGCTCGCCCCAAGTCCAGTGAGTGTTGCTCCCAGGACAATCTGCGCGAGGAGCAGTGTATTCGTGAACGCCGAGCTGAAAGCGTGAATCCTGCCCTGGTTCTTGCGATGATGGAGGGCACGATGGTACAGCGTATCTTTCGGAGGATAGAAGTCTTGGTCTGCTGGATGATCGATCGGACGGTTGCCCATCAACAAGCAGAATTGCTTGTACGCATCTGGGAGGCTCTCCTCGTCCTGCGCGCCGTATGAGCCGGGAAATTGGAGCAGTGATGCTCGCTCGTCTGCTTCGCTGGTAGACATGTCTTAGTAAGACCTTATCAGTGCACACTAGAAGCCGTGTCCGTCGTCGATTGATGTTTTGGTCGCTGAAGAAGGGAAGAGAGAGGAAGAGCGCAGATCAATGGCGATGCTCCAATCCTCCATAGCCGTTGGGCACGTGCAGCGCCACATATTTGGTGATAAGAGCACAGACATCTCGGAATCGTCCCTTGAAGCACAATGGGTGCTGTTTCGAGCGTGCCTTGCATCCATGGAGAAGGAGGCCGAGTTACAAGATCGTTCGAGAGCATTGCAAGTCCGTTCTTGTAGGTATTTGTTGGCTGTAGGTGCAAGACACGTCTCTGCTTTCGAGTTTGAGCAAAACACGCTACGAAACTCTGATTTGACAGTGTCCAATGGTTTGCTTGGCAAGGCTGTGAGCTGTACATCGACAATAACGATCACGCCACCAAAGCAGGCATTTCGCATTGGCATGTCGAGGTTCTGTAGAGGAATCTTCAGAGCACGAAGGAAGCATTTGCTGCAATTATGGGATCTATGAAAGCAAGCAGCCCAAGAACAACCGAAAAGATCAATGCGAAGCACAAAGTATGCCCAAACCAAGACACCGAAACCAAATATTACCCCCAGCTGTACTCAACCGAAAATTTCTGACCTCCCTCAGTGGAATGACTGTAATGCCTGCCCATGAAGCTGCTGTTGATGTGGTAAAGACATATGAATGCCGAACTGCGCTCCGTCGTCTCTGTCCGACCCATTCTCCAAACACCATCTCTTCCCGTGAATGTTCTCACGGTATGCTGGAACAGGCCATGACAGCAACAGAATTCCATCAATCTCTGTCCCCATTCTCACACGGGTCGGGCGTGGCTTCCCAGCCTACCGCCCGAAAAGTGGCCTCGTGCAGGTCTTCGTTGCGTAGACCGTGGCCGGACGCAGCAGTCACCCCTCGATACAGCCTTGTCCAATCCTCACCCGTGTACCTGCTTTGATGCATTGGACAAGTACAGAAGACCCAAACGAACAGCTGAAAGCTCAGATCGAAAGCTTCAAAGTACAGGTCTTTCGTATCCAAACCCGCCTCGAAAAGTCGTCGGATCGTCAGAAGTTGCTGGACGGCATGTTGCCAGGTTTGAGTCGTGTAGGTTATGGCGCTGGAACAACGGATGTCAGAGGGGTAGTGTGGGCGGCAGCGAACGCCAAGGTCGGAGTTCGTAGCGATGATGGAATGGAAGTCGCGTTCTAGTGTACGGCGGTCAGGGAGTCCGTGGCGACGATGCTGCGGCGCTGGCATGATGATGGGTGCTGGCATGAGGATTGGTGCTGGCATGATGGTGATAGCTGGGATCTCCGTGACAAGATCGTGGACGGTGCCGCTGATGTAGCTGCCTCGTTTTAGAAGGTGGAAGAATTGTGGCGTTTCGAGGTGAATAGACTCGTGGAAGAGACTTTGAAGAGCTCTGAATGGCACTTGTGAATCAGAATCAAATGCAGCGCTGCCTCCTTTTTATGCCTTCTTGACAGTCCTTCATAGCAAGGCATTGTGAGTTGCCGCATCTGGAAGCTGGCACAGCAGCGACAACTCGGCTCTTCTTGACGTTTGGCGAGACTCCAAGTCGCGTTCCTTGTAGAGGCCATTTCGCTGCCCGCGAATCGCAAGTTGACAGTGTTACGCCGGCATGGTATGGTTGATGCAGCTATCCGTCTCGCCAAGGCAGGTGTCCGGAAGCTTGGCCATTGTGAAATTGGCACTTTGCGGCCATTGTGTGTCGAACATCACTTCTTGGGGGTTTCCTTGGGGTTTTTGATGCCATCCTCCGTCTTTGCGTTGTAAGAGGCGTCGAACGTGGGCTTTTGTCGACAACATATGTTGTAGACTCTACGATGCAGTCTTGCGGAGAGGTTCACCCCTTGCCAGCAGGTGCAGGCTTGTGCGACCAACGCTATGGACTCTGCTTATGCCTGGCTTCAATCTTGGTGGACCTTGCCGCAGCCCCGCCGAACCAATATGCGAGACCATGTCAGTGCAGCTACTTCCGTTTCTACCGCACCAATGCCATCTCGTTCCTGGCGTTCCGTAGCATGCCCAATGCTCATATGAAGCGTCGGGTTGCCCTTCTAGTTCTTAGGAAGAGTCGTGCAACAACATTGCTGTGCCGGAAGACCGTGCCATCGAGACCGCCCATCTGAGATGGCGTCAGGTACTGCTGATGATTGGAGCCAGCGAGGCGCGGACGCAGGCAAGGTGGATTCCTTTGCCGCAAGATACGCGACATCGTCCTCTCAACATTGCTTCACTTGCCGGAGAATACTCCTAACAATCTCATGACAAGTGCTGGATCGGGATGTCTTTCCACGGGTTTGCCAACATGTTTTCTTGCCCCATTTCTTTGAAACTCTTGTGCAAGTCCAGTGGTGGACCTTGGATCCAACTTTAGCCTAACTGTTCCATCAGCCTTGCTTGACATGTCTCGAGATACGACTGAGCGGTGTAGCTAGGACAAGTGGCCGCGGGTCGTGAGAGGATTTCATCGTGAGTCACGATGCAGGGTGGCATTCGACCCTCTCATCGCCGAACATGAGTCCCAGTGGCCAAGCCCCTCTCCTCACTCTGTACACTCAATCCCATCAGCCCCTTGATAGGTAAAACACCTCCACCGACCCTCACTCTTCCGAAACTTCATCAACCCCACGCTCTTCCTCACAACGCCCTTTGGCACACCCCCAACCTCCACATTCAGAAAGACCTCCGCCGTGCCGGCCTTATCATTGACATGCGAATTCACATCCGATAGCTTGATGGAGTAGTCCGGGTTCGCATCTATCACAGTGCGGATGTACTGCACGTAGTCTTCCAGGTTAAGCGGGGCGTGATCCCAGGGTGGCATTGGCGAGGCACTGAAGAATGGGTCGATGCAGTCGAGGTTTGGATCGGAGAGCGAAGGTGTGTCGGTAGATAGCAATCTGCCATTGATTGCCGTCACGAAGGCGCGGGCGATTGTTTCGAGATGGAGTGCTGTGGCTCTGATGTATGGGTTGTCATCTTGGCTGTTCATGATGGAAATGTCGCTTGTGTTTGCCACAATGTTCGCGAAGTCGGATCTGGCTTTAAATTGTGGTGACGGTGTTCGGGCCGAGTATCGTCTCTCGTCAGTGTTAAAAGTTGTTGAGTTGGATTCTGCGCAGGGGGATGAGTAAGTCTGTACGATGAGGCGATGCATCGATGAGCCATTCCTGGAGACATTAATCAGCGTCATATCTCCGTAGCTGTCGACGCTATGAGGTATTGTCCTGGGAAGGACGCCTTGGCGCGTCTGGGCGAAGGGTTCAGCTGAAAAAAGTGGCCGACTCAGAGTCACTGCTGGCGAGCACGCGTCGCGACTCTTCGATCTACCATATGCCATTGTACATGAATTAGCTATTGGACTACTCGAGTACAATATACTTATGCAAGTGCTCTGGTACTGCGCCGAGCAGATTCTTGCTCTCCAACCATTTCCGCGAGAACAACCTGTCGGCGTACCGGTACGCGCCGTCGCAAAGGATGGTCACAATCGTGTTGCCCGGTCCGAGTTTCTGGGCAAGATCCCTCGCCGCTGCGACATTGAGACATGAGCTGGCGCCAAGATACAGACCCTCTTCGTCCAAGCACCTGTACACCATCTCGATACTCTTCTCATCTGCGATGTGAAGTGCGCCGTCTAGCAGAACGATATCTGGCTTCAGGTTGTCGGTGATGCGGCCCTGTCCAATGCCCTCGGTGATAGATGAGCCAGATCGGTCGACGAGCTTTCCGCCGGATGAGACGTAGGTGTAGATGACTGATCCAGGAGGGTCAGCAACATAGCACTTGACCTTGCCGTTGGAGACAGTCTTTAAGTATCGCGTGCAACCGGCGATGGTACCGGCTGTTCCTGAAGCGCAAGTAAAAGCGTCAAGCTTGCCGCCAGTCTGCGCCCAGATCTCTGGTCCGGTGGTTTCGATATGCGCTTGACGATTCGCCGTGTTGTCGAATTGGTTCGTCCAAACTGCATTCTCCAAGCTCTCTGCATGTCTCTTGGCCTGATGGTTGTAGTTCTGCGGGTTCTCAAATGCCACAGCTGGCACGGGGTACACCTCAGCCCCAAGTAGTCTCAGCAGATCGATCTTCCCTTGCGATTGAGTGTTGGGCATGTAGATGACGAGCTTGTAGCCTTTGCTTCTGCACACATGCGCAAGACCAATACCAGTATTTCCAGCAGTTCCCTCAACAACCGTGCCGCCTGGCTTCAGCAAGCCCTTCTCTTCTGCGTCTTTGACCACGTATAGCGCTGCCCTGTCCTTCACGGAGCCACCAGGATTTTGGAACTCTGCTTTTCCGAGGATCTCGCAGCCAGTCTCGTCTGACAGCTTCTTCATCCGAATGAGAGGGGTGTTTCCAATTGCTGAGGGGCTATCAATCAGTCAACCATGATACACTGACAGCATGTTCTTGACGAACCAGAAACAAAGCCATTCTGTGCGATGCGCTGGGCGTTGGAGATCTCAATGCCGTGGGGATTCATGCTGTCGACCGCCGTCGCCGAGAAGGTCGAAGCAGGCCGTATTGATCGAAGTGCTGCAGGCCTCGTCGCCGCCCGCAAAGCTGTTCGCGCAAACATTGTGGTGAGTGGTGGAGGAAGAGGATTGAAGCTCCAACAGATCGGCAAAGTTTCGAGGTCGGATGCGGGGCACGTCATTGGCCGAACCTTAAATCTCGGCTTGTTTACCTTTGTAAACACTGCGTCTTCCAACAACATCTCCTCTTCAGACACTCGACCAACAACAACTAACGACGACACGATGCCTGGACGGACGGCGAGCAGCACAGCGCGTACGAGGCGCACGACATCCACCAAGAATCTCCGCAACAGCTCTCCTGTCACCGAGGTCCCGGACGAAGGCCCCGATTCCTCCCTACGACGCGCTGTTTGCACCGCATTTGCAGACTCCCAGAAGTCCACCGCGGCGCATCGCAAGACGTGCATTGCCCTTCGCAAGCTACAGGAATCATGCTGCTATGAAGTGTCCAGCAGCAAGAAGAAGCAGACGGAGGAGTTTGATGCAGACGACTTCAATCGCGAAGTGATAAGATGCATACTGCGGATCTTGCCAGTCAAGAAAGCAGAGCCTGTGGGAGACAGAGTGGTGCGATTCCTGGGCACATTTTTGAATGAAGCCAGCCAGAAGGACAACGAGATCTTGCAGCAAGATGCGGACGACGATGCTTTACCAGAGACGCCAACAAGCGTGCTCACAACTCAGATCCTGAGCACTCTCCTACCGTTACTGCAGGCGAAGGACAAGACCATTCGATTCCGTGCTACGCAAATCACGAGCCATCTGATCAACAGCTTGGATACATTAGACGATACTATGTTCCAGCAACTACGATTCAGACTACTGAAACGGATCCACGATAAAGAAGCGCCAGTGCGATTACAAGCGGTCTATGGTCTGGGTAGACTGGCGGCGGAGGTAGAGGACGAGGAAGATGAGGACTCTGACTCAGATGATGAAGTTGGAGCTGGTGTTCTAGCAAAGCTGCTCAACATATTGCAGAACGATCCGGCCGCTGAAGTCAGACGCAATCTTCTACTCAATTTGCCGCTCACCAAGGATGTTCTCCCATACTTGCTGGAACGTGCCCGGGACGCAGATTCAACGACTCGACGAGCGCTGTACGGCCATCTTTTACCTGGCCTGGGTGACTTCAGACATCTCAGCTTGACCCATCGCGAGAAGCTTTTACGATGGGGTCTACGAGATCGCGACGAAGCGGTTCGCAAAGCAACGGCCAAGCTGTTCTGCGAGCGTTGGATCGAGGACTGTGCAGCTCTTCCCGCGGCTCAAACATCAGAAGAGGGTGAACAGGACAAAGACGGCAAGAAAGTTCCTGTTGCATCTTTGGACGCTTTGCTCGAACTTCTCGAGCGTATAGACGTGGTAAACAGCGGTATCGATGGTGGGATCGCTCTCGTCGCCATGTACGAGTTCTGGAAAGGCCGCTCCGACTACGTCGATTATGTTTCGTTCCCTGATAACTTCTGGGAGGATCTGTCGCCTGAGTTGGCTTTTGTCGCTCGCACTTTCAACGACTTCTGCCGAACTGCAGGACCTGAGGACTACTTTGGGCCGCGACCTCTTATTGAGATGGCGGAAGAGAAATTGCCTGAAGTTACGAAATTTGGTTTCCTGCTGGAACGAGAAATCAAAAATTTGATCGACGCAGCAATGCTGGCTGCCACAGAAGAGGAGGATGCAGATGTTGAAGAAGACCTTCACCATCGAGAGTTCGTCGTCGAGCAGATGTTGCAGATGGCTTTGACCTTCGACTACAGCGACGAAGTTGGACGACGCAAGATGTATGCTTTGATGCGGAACTCTCTGGCATTGCCCGACTTGCCGGAAGAAGTCACGCGCTTGGCAGTCGAAGTCTTGCGTCTCGTCTGTGGCGAGGACAACAAGGGCGAGCGGGATTTCTGTGGTGTCGTTCTGGAAGCCATCGCCGAAGTTCATGATACTATCATGGGTGAGGACGATGGTACAGATGCTGACAGCACTGAGGATAGCTTCCACTCTGCAACCTCTCAACCAGACGAAGACGATACCATTGTGGTCGCCCAGCGAAAGGCGAAGAGGGCCAAGAAGGAGCTGGACCCACAGGCCGAAGCCGACAAGGCGGTGCGGGAAATCATGGTCAACATGAAGTGCTTGCATATCGCCATGTGCATGTTGCAGAATGTTCAATGCGACATTGAGGAGAACGTTCATTTAGTGACCATGCTGAACACGCTCGTGGTTCCAGCTGTGAGAAGTCAGGAAGCTCCTGTTCGAGAACGTGGCCTGATGTGTCTTGGGCTGTGCTGTTTGTTGGGCAAGGTGAGTTGTATGACTCCGCTTTCCCTGATGTTTACTGACGAGAACAGAATCTTGCACAAGAGAATTTGACCGTCTTCTTGCATTGCTTCGCAAAAGGTGCTCCCGCCTTGCAAGCTACGGCACTCCAGATTATCACAGACATTCTTGTCACTCATCCTACGCTACTATCCGACCCAGCAGCGAGCGACGATTCCGAGTCAGAAGCCAAAGGCACGCAAAAGCTCATCACCAAGGCCTACAAGAAGTCTCTTGGCTCGAATGACGGTAATGTCCAGTCCACGGGCGCCATCGCGCTGTCCAAGGCAATGCTGTCTCGACTCATCACGGACACCGATTTACTTAAGCAGCTGGTCGTCACATACTTCGATCCGGACAGCGCGAACAATCCTCAATTCCGGCAGAGTCTGTCTTACTTCTTGCCCGTCTACTGTCACTCGAACGCCGAAAATGCGATCCGCATGGCAGAAATTACTTGCAGCATCATCAGCCGGCTCCACACGCTTCGCGAGACCTACCTGGAAGACGCCGAGGTCGAAGAAGATGCCGGTAACGGGGACATGGTAAAGATGAACCTGATCGGTCAAATGCTTCTGGACTGGACCGATCCTCGCAAGATTGTTGGCTTCGCAGAGTCTGCCAACGTTGTCGATGCTGCCGCCGGGGCAGCACAAACGCACTACATCGTTGCTGAGAACGTCCTCGAACGTCTGGTCACGAGTCAACCACATAAGGACGAGAAGAAGGTGCTCTTCTCCATGCTGAACAAGCTTCACTTGCCAGCCAATGGAGCAGACCCTGAGCGTGTCAAGACTGTCCTGGAACTGTGTGCTGAAGCCGTCGAGACGAAGGTGTCGCCCACAATCACGGACAAGAACTACTTGACCAAGATTCAGAACAACCTGATCAAGATCATGCACGACTACGCGACTGAGGAGCGTGGTGGAGGCGGTGCTGAAGAGACGGTGCTTGAAACGACAGAGGTCGACGATGAAGGCGAGACGACTGTGCATGTCGTCCATGGAGCAGAGGACGAAGAGGAAGAAGACTTGGATTCAGACGTGACGCAACTACAGCAGGATATGAAGGATGCTACAATCGGCGCCACAACGGTTGGCTTCACGACTGGAATCCCCGATGCTGAAGGCACAAGGATTGAGATGGAAGACTCGGAGATGATGGATGTTGATGACTAGATGGTGAATGGCGGATGGTTGGGCCTTGCGAGGATTTCTTGTTTCGTATTTCGCCACGGCTTGTTTAGAACGGGGTTCCGATTGACGGCGTTCACAGAGTCTAGGAACAGGAGTTGACGAATGATACCAGAATGACTTTCCTCTTACCGAGATTGGTCTCGGGACGTACCAATTTCTTCAATTGTGGCCCCAGTGCTGCTAATATTCATGACCAAAGCCGACCCAAGGCGACATTCTCAACAGCATCGCTTCTTCGCTGCGCCGGTCTTACACAACACCCCGATTCAAAAGGCCATGACCTAGTCCGTTCTCATCCGTAAAGGGTGGCAGCACATACGTACGAGAACTCGCGACAAGCGTAATAACTAGGTAAAAAATTCGGATCGCGGCGTCGATTATTAAACGACCGCGCTTGGCATTTCGCACCGTAAGCAAGTTGACAAACGGGCTCCGACTATGCTATGGACCCGCATACTGGAGTTAGGCCGAGCATTAGGAATCCTATGAAGAATATGCACCGCAAAGTCTAGGATTCAGGGGTCGAGTGTAGTATCGAGTGTACTATAAGTAAATCCCTTTTCGCTGTCTACGATGTGATTGTTCAAAGGCTAAAGAACACTAAAGCAGAAATCGATATGTCCACTACTCCAGAATCTATCTTCCTCACTGGCGCAACAGGATACGTTGGCTCTGCTCTTCTGCCTATCTTCCGCGAGGCCTTCCCACAAACGCCAATCACTGTTCTCGTCCGCCAAGCGACTCAGGGGGAACTCATCACAGCTGCCTATCCGAACACCACGTTCGTTCAAGGCACACATGACTCGACGTCTCTCCTGAAAACCACCGCCGCCACCTCGCACATCGTAGTCCACGCCTCAGACTTCGACCACGCAGGAGCAACACAAGCCCTTCTACCTGGCACAATCGCTCGCCAGCGCGCCGGCACGCAGCCACAAGGCATCTACATCGGGATCTCAGGCGCCGCATCAACAGTAGAGATCAATGGAGAACTCGGCGAACTCTCACCCAAAACCTACTCGGACACCACCAACTGGGACGAAATCCTCGACTTCCCCTCTTCCCGCCCACACGTCGAAATCGAGCGCCAGGTCACGCGTGACAGCGAAGCTGCCGGCGTCCGCGCCGTGGTGCTCGCCCCACCAGAGATCTTGCACTCGGGACTGGGGATTGGGAAGAAAGACAGCCATGCGCATTACCACATCAACCGGGCGCTGGACGCTGGAAAAGGGCAAGTTCTCGGAAAGGGGAAGAATCGAACGAGTTGGATTCATGTGGAGGATTTGGGGGAGGCGGTCGTGTGGTTCATCCATGAGGCTATGAAGGAAGAGATGCGGGTGGAGTTTGGGATGAGAGGGTATTATCTCGCTGAGGCGGGGGAGATGTCGATGTTGGAAAGGGTGGGGGTTTGGGCGGATGAGTTGGTGAGGTTGGGCGCGATTGGGTCGAGGGATGTTGAGGAGGGGAGGGCTGGGGAGGTGGAGTGGGATGAGAAGCAGAGGTTTGTTTTGGGCGGGAATATGAGGGTGAGAGGGGAGAGGTTGAGGGAGTTGGGGTGGAGGCCGAGGATGACGGAGTGGGAGGGGTCGTTTAGGGGCGCTGCGAGACAGGAGGTGGAAAAGTGGAAGGGGCTGAAAAATGTGAGGTAAGTGCCATGCGATGGATTCACCGCCTGTCTCGGGTGCACTTGGTGCTGGCGCGCCTTTTCTCGCGTTCCGTTTAGTTCAACCTCTGCGTCGTCTTGTTGCCGCCGCCATGACAACTAGATTCTTTTCCTCTTCGCCTACCTCCGTCAACTCCACCGAAGTAGTCTCCCAAGTCGGGAATGACGTCAGTCGAGTCGTTCTCGATACTGGTCTTCCCCGTGCCGACTCTGGGGTGAAGGAGGTTCTCCGCCCTTTTGTACCTTATTCTGATACAGCTAAGGGCTTTGGAATGAGGCAGAGCTCTCAAGCCCTCCACCACGCCTCTGGAGCTGTGTTGAAGCAGACGTTGACCTTGATGAACTGTGTTCGCAAGGGCCCATTTGATCGCAGGTCCAGTTTCCATGGATCCCAGCGGTCGTCGGGACGCCTGGCAACAAGATGCGATACGCACTGTACAGCGGCGACTCCAGATCTAGTAGTACAAGACAGGACAGCGTCCAAACAAGAGCGGGCTTCATGACGAGACGCAGGTGCTCTACTTGTATACGACGATATACGAAACCATTTTCGGCGAAGCACAAGGCACAGGATCTTTCTGTAGTCTGTGGTGAAAATGCAAACGCCTGACGACGCCTCTAGCTAACGTAGGCCGGTTGCGTGACCGGCAACCCCTCTTACTCCCGGTGTCTTCATCGGCACGTCGCTCTTCGTGTGCAGTAGCTGTGCGCGCACATCGCGAGGCGCCTTTCGCGTTTCTTTTGAGGTCGAAGGAATTTTTGCATCGTGCGATTGGCAGTCCATGCTGTAGTTAGGATCTTTCTTGGCCACACTCCAGCAAGCAAGAAGACCTCACTTAGCTGCAACGACGTTTGCAGTCACCATGTCTGCTGTTGATGTCAGAGTCTGAAATATACACTGGATCGTCCAGAGATAACATTGGCAATAGCGGAGGCAGTGCCGTTACAGTAGCGTACTTGCCTGCCGCACCGCCAGACTAGAGCGAATGATCTCTCTGGTCTGGATGCTTCGACAAGATTTTGGAAAGAGACGTGAGCTCTTCCCCATCACTTGCCTCGTCGGAGGCAGTTGGATTCTGACAAGCCCGCTTCTTTCCCTATTGATTCATGGCATTCTTGCAACGTCTTTTGGATCTGGTCGCTCCAGACGGCAAGCTCGAAATCAGAGTCTCTGCAGCCCTCTCTCTGAAACGTTTTACATTCTAGGTCCAGGATAGCTTAACCAATCTACTAGAGTATCTGTCAACTGACTGAGTGTCACTTTTGATGCTTGAAACTCTTTGATACGCCTTAGAGAACGCGTTTATTATATCTATGCCTAAAGTAACTCCAAACTCAAGACCCACAGTTACAGTTGAATGTAACCTCCTTTCCCTTCCTCTCCGCTCACCTCGACCTAAGTCACATTTGCCCGACGCAGATACTACAGAGCGTCTCATTTGCTACACACGAAATCTACATTCCACCTGCTACTGCGCTTCAACAGTTGTAATCAACCTCGATCCGAGTTGGTCCTACAAAGATTAAATCAGCGTTATGGAGTAAGTTCGTTATGCACAAGACTCACCTTGGGAGCCGCCAGCATAGAGCCAGACACTGCTCACGGGTCCAAGATTGGTCTTCTGTGTAGCATTGGCGATGAATTCATCAATAGCGTGATCCCAGATTTGCTCGATAGCTGGCGCCGACTCGGGCTTGTCTGCAAACAAACTGTACGTTGCGAACCAGTGCCCGACTTTGGAGCTATCGAATTGACCGCTCTTGCCGAGCTGCTGATTGATAGCATTGAGAAGATCGCTAACGGTCGACGTGGTCTCGCTGCTGAAATCGGGCTCGCACTGGCTATTGCCGACAAATGTGACGCAGCAATATCCTGGAATACCTGCATTACTGCAATCGGATGTCACATCGTACCTGTTTGTAGGGGTTAGTATGAGTGATGCGTGAGCCGCAAAGAGGAAAAGCTGCATAATCGTACCACTGCAAGTTATTGGCATCGGCAGGTGAGCCCTATATCACAGACGTCTGAATTTAGCGTCTAGTAGTCAACGAACTGATTCTAATGTTGATACGTACAGGGTCGCAGTAGCCTGGGAGGCCCGGCACTGTAACGCCATAAGACGCTGGAAAGGCGGCCAGGAGGCCCAGTACTGCAGTAGTGAACGTCGAAGTAGACATTGCAGGTATTAGAGTTATTTCGACGGTGGGTTGTTGCTGTTGTCGTTGAGCGACTTGCGGGAATGAGTAACGCGAAGCTGGTGTTGACGACGTCTCTTATATCCAAGTCGAAGCACTAACAGCCTTGCCGAATTCTCCTGTTCAGCTAAGTGGACACATCGTCGTCATGTAAACGACATAGAGCACAAATCTTCTCGGATCCCGTCCGCGTACTACTGTTAGCCGTTAACAACAAGCGCAGAATATGGATCCTAAGAATCGTTAGTTTTGGCGTCATCCTAAAAGCTGATCAATCGTAGCCTTCCCACTCTAGTACTAAGTCGTAAACATGGTAGCTCCTTCTTGAAGGAAATATACTGTCCTTCGCAACTAAGTTCAATTGACAAGCAGCACAGCGGGCCTTTCTTTTTCCTTTGGGCCTTTCCCCTCCTACGTTCAGTAGATCGCATACTTCGAGTAGATTCAGCCCAGCTCTCAAGCTGGGTACGGTGCTACGAAGCAAAACTGACAACATCTGTGAGTTCAACCTATACTGCGGATAGTCAGCGCCAATTTGATACTTCTGGATCAGAGGATAGTAGTCTATGAGCTATAATGGAGTAAGTATCCACTGGTGTTTTTACGGCTTAGGGCTCAGTGTCGGAACGGACAGTGAGGGCTGAATAGTTGAATCTTGAGTCTATGACAAAGGGGACCGCCAAAGTTTCATGTTCTATCGGGCTGCAAAAAAACACCGCATCGGTCGATCTTATGTCAAAGCGCATGAAGTTACGTGCTGACTAAAACTCTTAGTGCGATCCCACGCACACGTCCCATGGCACCTGGAGGAATATCGGACTGACTCCGATAACTTTCTAAAAGTCTTGCCTTTTGGAATAACTTGCGTTGAGGCGTCTTGCAGGCTCATGCTTACTGTCAGTTGCTCCCTTCTTACTCACATCGATGTAGCTGCCCTACAATGACAAATCTTGCAAAACTCCTTACCGCATCGCCGTCAAAGTTCCCACCACGAATGGTACAAGGGTCTTATGTTCCAAAGCTATGGACAGATTTCGTCACTTCATCGAACACTGACATCGACCGAAGAGGACGTTGCCACACTATGCTGATAGAGGTTCTTGCTCCTAGACGTACTGAAACGACATCGCTTCGCCAGGCATCAACAGGAGCCGGCTCTCCTAATGTCTATCACATAATGTCCGCGTCAGTTTGGGAACCCTCCCAATACATAAGGTCTGACGCTCTGGCTGTTAAAAAAACTACAAGGATGGATGCACATAGTCACCCGTTACATCCGTGGGTGGAGTCCTACCCTAAGTGGTATTATTCCTTCAGGATTTCCGTCCCGGTCCGCATTTCTCCAGCAATACTCGCCATGCGATCATGAGTGGTGGTCTCGAGTAGATAGGTACACGTTTTGCCAGAATTGCAGGAAGGGGCGTGGATCGACGGTAAGTTTGCTTTCTGTCCTTTGTTTGTCAGAAAATAAAGGATCAAGAGAACGATGACTCTCTCGAACTGCTGATGGCCACGCTGCTGACAGTGGTTGATGTCCCTGGTATTGCTGATCGAAGGGGTGTCTGTCGCAGGATAATACGAATCGTGTACCAGCCCTTCTCGGCGAAGAGTTTCGAGATCGTCGGGAGACTGATCGAATGTTCCTATGCCTCTTTATACTCTGCCGGGAATATGGTCACACAGGAATCGCCCCTCAGGCGTCAATGCCATGCCACGCTGCTCGATCTCACCGAAGCGTGCACGATGCTTCCGGTCGTGCCCCTGAGAGTTGGAAAAGGAGACTCGCTCCTATAGCGCAAGAAAGCTTGTCTGACGCAGCAACATAGGATTCTTCCGGGCGGGAGGCCTTCAATGTCCTGCTTGATCTGCATCCCTCGTCGGTCCATCTCTGAGTAAGCTGCTTCTATGTCCAGGACTCGGGGTGTCAGATGGTTGACATGGGGACCACGAAAGCATACTACATCTGCGAACAGTGGATGCGCTTTGTGCAGAGCCTGATAGGTGGCCAGGTCGACGGTCGAAGTCGGATGCCATTTGATCGTCTGTAGTGCTTCCTGGACAGAGTCCTCGGCTTCAAGTTGGCTCAAAATAGGTCTAGATTGGAATGCTTTTATTGTCTCAAGACATCGAGGGGTGAACATCTCTCGCCGAGCCAGGATCTCTTGCGCCTTCGCGAGGACATCATCATCGCCCAAAAGGTTCAGGCGAACGAGTGAAGTAGACATGCGGAACGGGTTGCGTTCGAGACATTCCGTTGTGAGTGGGCGGAAGCAGGTAGCGTGAACGGGAAGGCCAGCAACTGTGAGATCGTAGTAGCCAATAGGTTGCGTCCCCATGACTGGAACCAGTCGCCGCATAGTAGACAACTCCTCGGCTGTCCCTAGCCGGATTGCCCCATGGCACTCAACTTCTACCCGATGGTGAGAATCGCGGGCAAGTTCAATCGAATGTTGGCGATTGATATCAGACACTAGCACGAGAAGATCACCGTACAATGGAACTTCTTTTCGATACATGTCGGACAAGGCTGCGGCAAACATTGTGCGCACATCGTCGGCAGTTGGTGAGTGTGGTGTCGCCATTTTGAATGGTAAGAAGACGGATAAGAACATGAGATAAATCTATTTGATAGTGGTTGGAGAGTCGTCCTCTAATATAGCAAGATCAATGGGAATGCATAGTAAGGTGTACGCTGCAAGGAGTTCAGTCTGCGATGTCGGATCTCCGTAGTGCTCATTCTGGTTCTATCCTCCGTAAAGCCTTGTGAGTAGTAATCAGTAGGCCATTTGTTGTCTGATCCTCGCTTTCGCCCGTAGATGACTACCAATCGTTGAGAATGCGCTGATGACAAGGCAAGTTGAGTACTCGGCCTGCAAAGATGTCGACATAAAACCATTTCTCTTCATTTTGGTCCTGCATATGTCGGGGCTGATCCCGCCAAGCAGTGCGGGTGAGCTTTCAGGACGGATGGCGTAGCAAGGCTGCCGTCATCAACTTTAAAGTGTACCAGCAGCTTGACCAGGTGAGCTCAAGTCACGTAGTTTGGCAGATGCTAGACCTAGTCTGCAGAATTGCGCCGCATAGGTTCAAACATAGAGTGGTTAGGTCGCGGGCCTTCGGCGGTGTCCCTTCACGCTCTACCCGACATAACCGACTTACCCGATGGACCCGACATGGCTGTACCAGCAACTGCGGTGTCAACGTCGCTAACGGTGAGCATCTACATGTGACAAGTTAGTCGCCTTGGCTTGCCTGCTAGTAATCTAGGCTAAGTCAGATTAGGCAGGAGAGGCTTGGCACTCAATCAACGACATGTCGTTCGGCCACCTAGCTCAACTCCCCTGTATGGAGTGATTACTATGGCTTCGTTTACATAATAATGTCAACCCCTAACGCTACTACAAAAGTCGCTGAGGAAAATCCATCTTCCACGTCGAGCATAATCTTCCTGCTTCCAAGCATTGAGAGTGTCTGGAAAGACGTTCATTCCCATTTCAAATAGTGTCGCGTCATGTGAGATCACAACAGATACGTTGCTATCAGCATCGAATGCTTGCATATTGCTTATTGCCTGCCGGGCCTCGGCACGATCATGTACCGCGCTCTCCGCCATTTCGTAGAAAGGAGTCACCGCGCTGTCCCTGCGGTGTAGTTCTACCAGGAACTCTCCGAGACATGTAGTGCTGATGCCTCGAGATTTGGGGAAGGAAATTGCTTTCGGCAGTGGCAGATATTGTGAAGGTCTGAATTCTCCACCATGGTGACAGGCGTCACCGCCCATGAAGACGAATGTCGAATTCTCCTCTGTGGTATCCGGAGCCACTCTTGCTAGCCCACAGACGTGCCCAATAGCGTGTCCAGGAGTATCAAGAAAGTAGAAGCTACCATCTCCAAAGTAGTGTTCGGCGCGGTAACCACCTATAATCAATTGAGAATCAGAATCGAACGAGAGCTCGTGCAAATGACGGCCCTCGTAGTCTGATTCCAGGACAAAAGCATCCGCTCGACTGGGGTATCCAGGCGTGAACGTTTCGACGAAGCCAGGGCCAACCACTAAAGCCGTAGAAGAGGGAAATGCGCTGACATCTCCTATGTGATCGTAGCGCCAGTGGCTCCAGATGATGGCTTCGAATGCTCCTCCAGCAACATCGATTCCGTGGTCCTCTAGAATCTCGTTGACATTTTTATCGACCTCGATGCCAAACGAGTACTGCTCAAGAAGCCCACGAACGGAGGGTGGAAATTTTCTCCAATCCTTCCGAGTACCTAGGTCGAACAGAGGCCTCCGTCCAGTCGGATGTTGAATGAGAAACGAAAATGACGGACATTCCAGGGTATCATGGCCTTTGATGGGGGGCTGCACCATGTGTTTCATGGGCGCGGCCAGCTTTGCTGTACTGTTTATGGCAATCAATTGGTACCCTGTCGTACGCTGCCACAACGAGTCGGAGTCCTTACCTATCGATCACACTGACATTGACGCAATTTCTCCCACAATTAATGCGGAGCACATATTGAGCTACAGTCAAGGTAGACGCAGTAAGAAGTGTTGTGAGGAGCAAGAATATAGACAACATGTTTCAGAAGCTTGCTTAGCTAAGGAGAGATGTTTAGCGATCTTGAAGTCGAGGTTGGGCAGGAGCTCTCGCGGCTGCCCCTGATATATTCCCTGTGCTGGGTGTTGCTGGCACAGCAGACCTAGGGGGAAAGAGAAGGACCAGAGCTCCTCTGCCACCACCTGACAGTACTGCCAGCTTCGATATCACATTCGTGACCTGTCGCCGCTCAACCGCATGGCAGCTTGCCATCGAACTATTCAACTCTACGACCATGCGCCATGCAGATGCAGGAGCTTATTCTGTGTTGTATTGCATCTGTGAGTTAAGGTAGATCATTCCGTTGAACCAAGGTTACACTGCAGCCGATTATGAACTCTTCTCATGTACTATGTATCGGTAGAGTACACTCTGGCTAGCTGGTTTTCGGTCACTGCAATGGGCGGGGCCAGACTCCATTGCCACAATCACAAACGTCTTCATTAGACTCCTCCACCGTAGTGTTGCCCACGTCAGCGCTTGCGAGGAACAGGGTCGCGAATTGCATGTACACGCGAAGTGAACGCAGCTGAGAGTCTCCGTCAGAGTCGCCGTCCAGCACCAGGACAGTGGAGTCCTCAAGCGTCCTCTGATCGATCATGACAAACAGATCTGGCTCGATGTCCGAATCCTGTTCCTGAACGTGCTGTCGGAGGAGATCGCGACATTGTGCGGGAGTCTTTTGCTCGAAAGGGAAGGAGGAGACATGACAGGGAGGCTCAGTGGGGTCCTCGTACTTCAAGTCCAGATGCTCGACGATGACGAGAAGAGGGTCGCCGCCCCCCTCCTCGTTGTAGGCCCGATCTAAGAAGTTGCTAAGAACCTGGTGGGACAATTAAGCACGCCGGACTCGAATTGATCTTGCTCAGACTTACCTCATCTGATACCGGCACAGTACAGCACACGGCAAAATATCTTCGCTTGCGCTGGATTGCGGCCTCGTCCATGGTGCGCTGCAGATCAGGTAATGGCGCATGAATGCTGTATGTGCGGACGTGGCACGGAATATGTATGTATGCTCGAGAGGGTGACGTTACGAACGGAAGTGGGGCAATGACGAAGCTTGCATGTCTCCTTGCGACTACCAGCCTTTCCAGCCGGGTACCGCCAGTTTCTGGGCATCGGACGATCCGACCTGGGGCATCTTCCATCAACTGAAAGCCCCGCTGCGACAGTGCGAGTGCATTGGCAGGTGTCAGCGAGGTGCTTAGGGTTAGTGGAGTGGAGAACAACGCCCACTTGGGCAGGAACGGGCAGAAAAGTCTCGAGGCTGCAGCCTCGCTTCGCTCACAAAAGTGCAATCTGTAGCTGGTGATGGTTATCCGACACGACCGCATCTTACCTGTTCAGGATTGAACGGTCCTTGAATTTCGCAGGTGTGAGGGTGTGCCAAGTAGCTCCTTGAGCAACGAGCTGTACTCGCACGGTTATGGCCGCACGTTCAGCACTGACGCTCGGTAGATGCAGTGTCAGAAAGGTTGATGCCAGTCGACGCTCGCACTGCCCGGCACAACAGAAGACCAGCGAGTTTTTACCTTAAATACCAGCAAGTCGCTACGTTCTTAGCTGTTGGGTCGGGATTGCACTTCCAACTACCTCATCACCAGCTTTGTTCATCCTCGTGCGGTTGTCAAAATGCATATGACTTTGCTGCCTCTACTCGTGGTCACTGTCGTTGGTAGTCCAAGCAAACCACTTTACCAGAGCGGTGTATCGGTCTCGTCCTTGTTCGATCGCCAGGCCGTCTGCAGCTGCGATTTCTCTTCGGGAACGTAAGTGCGCCATGCGGAGTACTAGGCAACATAATAGTGGTCTTAAGGCTTACAACGACAGGTACTGCGACTGCGGTGATAGTAACTCTTTTATTGCAGAGTGTAGCGTCGACGCAGGAGCCTGCCTTGACGGCCTGGGGCCTGGAGACCCTCCACATTACTGCTCCAAGTGTGCCTCCCTTGCTCCTGCTCTCGTCATTTACTGCTCTCTACCGCATCACCCAGACTGAGTCAGGAGGCCCAGACGAGCGGATGAGTACTGGAAATTCGAATGAAAGACAAGAAACGTCTCTCAATCGCCGTTCCATACATCGCCTGTGCCATCGTTGGTCCGGTCAATGTGGAACGTATCGAATTGTTGTCTCTCCGCCTTTTGTAAGTGAATGTACTGCTAATTGCGCTCCAAGCTGCTTAGAGGGTTTGGGAGTGATAGGAATAGCTTTAGGAAAGAGGTTTATCTTTGGGAGGCCTTGTTGTTTGTGAAGCTGAGATGTCGTTCAACTTTTAATGAATATACGCTCGTTACATGTTTCGATATACTGTTTGGTAACAGTGAGATGAACAATACGCCATAAAAGTGCAGAACAACTGCATTCCCGGTTACTGCGATCAGTAAGTGACAGCGCAGCACTCGCAGTAAGTGAAGAATCCGTCGCCTGAGCAGTCATTGCAATTCGTCTTCGTCGACTTGGGGCCGACTTTTCCGTTGACATTCGCCTTACACCCGTCCGTTGATACTCCTTTGCCAAAAGAGCAAGATTCAAAATTGATCAGACCTCCGCCGTAGTGGCCATCCGAGCTATCGACCCCGAATGCCGCCCCGTTATAATCTCCGTTGGTCGAGTAGCATCCACCTATTGTTCTTTTCGTCAGCCTCGACTAGAACGGCCGTAAAGTAATCGATCGATACTTCTACTCACCAGCGCTCGGTGTCAATCCAACCTTCATTTTCCCTCCATTAAAGGAGAGCTGGGTCCCGTCGTCTGCGAAACCAACGAGGAATGGGGGATCGCAGAATGTCGGCGCGGACCCCCCTCCCACTGGGTTAAGCGAGTTGGAGCAGTGGGAGACGGCTTTGAAGACGAGACCGTTGATGGCAGCCGGCGCAGCCAGGGCAAGTGCGAGCTGGGCAATGGATATCATTGTGGAGCGAAGACTGAGTTTGGTAGATGTCTGTTAGATGGTTGAGGCAAATAAGCTGGCAATATATATACTTGGGTCTCGAGCTCCTCTCGCTCGATCTTTAACCCGATCTTTGCAACAGGTATGATCCTTGACACTGTTGTATTGCACACCAACGAGGCTACGGAACACCACTTTTGGTTATAGCCTCTCTTTGCGGAAAGTCGAAGATCGCCAGACGCTGACCTAGCGTCTTATTCGATCTTCAGCTAGTATGAGAGATATGATGATGGTGTAGAGGGACGTCGGTGAAGCACTTGTTTCATACGGATATCGCGTCCTCCTTATGGGAGTTTCTAAGAGCCCGTTCGCCTCTCCTCAAATCGGATTGCGTGCGGCTCTCACTCCGGTACGTTAATTCTTTAGAAGGTACTCTCATTCTAAGATGCGCTACATGTTCTCGCTTCCATCGACTGTATCGATATTCTGGGGATGATGGCATTCATGCGGGTCCGAGATTTGGCAGCCTTGGCAATCTGAGCCCTAGGAATCTTTAGGCCTCCCATAATTACGTGATGGGTCTACGTTAGGCTTTGCAACCGGAAATTGATTGGCTGTAAAGCTGATCATCAATATGGAAAGTGATCTAGCTTCCGGCGCTAAATGCAAGAGCCTTGAATAACATAGGAGGAAGATTGGTGGATTAATCAAGCCTACAATCATCAATCCAGCGGATTAATTGTATACTACACTTACGGAGATCGAGTTGAAGATCACAAACACGAGGTGAGGTCGAAGTCCGTTGATCTTCGGGATGCCACAAAGAGAGGCTACAACCTAATGCGGTAACTGTTATAGCGTCGATGTACCGCTACACGTGTTGGACTGCCATCTCCCCGGCTTGTTACAAGCGACTGCGCTGCTAGTTGCACTCCAAGCTGCTTAGATAGCTTAGAAGTAATGGGGATAAGGATTCTTAGGGCTCGAATTGCCAAGGCTGCCGTATCTCGGACCCGCATGAATGCCATCATCCCTTCGATACGTACGCCCTTTGGTCTACACAAGCCATCGTCACCTCCTGCGGACCTCCAACCTGCCTCCACAATGCCTCCAACATGTCCCAAGGTTAGCCTATTGCAAATACATCATGCAGACTCCTTCAAAGCACCCATACAACAATCAGAACTTCAATACGAATCACATTGGCGTCTCAGTGCCACCCGGAACTCTCGAAGAGGTAGTGGAGTGGTATGGCAAGCATCTCGGCTTCCGTCGCCTGACGAGCTCGAGTCACGAAATGGGTCCAGGTAATTGGATGATTCGCAGTACACTAACACTGAATGAATTGCGGCTCACCCATGTGCAAAGGCGGTAAAATCTACGGTTCTACCCTCCGCAAGGCCAAGGTCGCCTATCTGACCACCGGCAACGGCGTAGGCTTTGAGATCTTCGAATTTATTGACCCTCCCACGAAAGCCGTAGACATGAACGAGTGGAGCCTCGAGGAGCAATACCAGCGCGGCGGCATGTTCCACCTTGCCATCACAGTGCCGGACCCGGATCGAGTATGTAAGGAGTGTTGTGACGATGGAGCCACACAGATCGGAGAGACTATTGAGGAAAGGAACGGCGAGAAGTTGCTCTATCTCCGAGATCCTTGGGGCATGATTGTCGAATTGCTGAGTTGTAGTTGGGAACAGATGAACGCGAATGCATGGTAGAAGGTCAGAACCGGTGGAGTGATCTTGATCTAGTCGGATTAGGCAAGAGACGCTTGGCGTTTGGGTGAATGATATCATTTTGCCACATAATCCAGTTCCCCCGTTCAAGGCCGGCTCTACCTCCCTTTGTCCAAGCCAGTCTTGACCCGCGTGCAAACCTTCTCCGCCCCCGAGCTCATACTTCCTCCGTTCACCATGCTCACTTCTCAACCCAGTGAAATTCTCTATCCCTCCAGACCAGCTCATGCTCCTGTTCGAACTCGATCATCTCCAAATAGACATCGACGAGCTCTCCCAGCGTAGCATCTCCTTTCAGACTCCAGGTGAGGTGTACGAGATCCCAATTTCCGGTGCCGAATGCGTCGTCAGGGATGATACCTACGTCAACTGTCGCCAACGGATCTGCCTGAATGCGTGCGTTCCGCCAAGAACCTTCTTTGAATTTGTCCGACTTCAGCATGTCACATGTCTCGGGGTTGATCTCGTGAACGTAAAGCGCGAAATCGCCGTCAAATTGTGGTTCGCATCCGTGTAGGTGGAGCTGCAGCATGCCGTTCAGGAGGCAGACTTGATCACTCGTTTCCGTCGTCTTGTCCTCCAAGGGTGTCACCATGAGTCGCTGAAGCTTCTTCGAGGACATGATGGTGTCGTGGAATGTCGTGTTGACGCGCTGGACAGCGGCGAGACACATGAGAGGCTGTAGCCCCTCCGCGACCTTCGAATTTCTCTGCTCGTCGATGATCTCCTCTAGAATGTGCTCAAGAAGCTCGGGCAGACCGAAGACCTTCGCAGCGGCAGATTGTTCTGAGTCGTCCATATCGTACCCTATCCCCGTTATTCTTAAGCCTTCCAAGCACCTTGGAGTGCATATAGCAGCGCTGTCTCTTACGAAAAGGCAGAGAGATAGCGGTTCGATACGTACCACCTCGACCTGACCGAGGAGGGTAGATTGAGGTTGCCTGGAATCTGTCCACTGGTGTGTTGTTTTTTAGATGAATGAAGAGCAGCGACAGCTTCGTGAAGAGTTTGTTAAGCTAGATAGCGGATAGAGGCAACTCACACGAGCTCGTGACTGCATATGACAGCGCAGCGAGAATTGCGAGTCACATGCAAGCTCAGTTTCGAGGGAGGAGGTGCGAATCTGATGTTTTCGTTCGTTTGGTGCTTATCCGCACGCTCTGCGGTTTCGCCTACTTCATTCCTCTCACTCCATGAACTCATTACTCTGTAACGCTTGGTCCCATGCTCAAGTCCCATGCTCACGCCCCACGCCAACGTCTATACAGTTCCCGCAATGCTCAACTCCCTGATCTGTCCTAGGACATCTTCCACTCTTGCGTCGAGATCGCCACTGGCGTATTGGTCTCTCGTCTCGGCAGCCAGGTACCTGTTACATGTAAGTTCTGATCTTGCACTGCATTTTAGTGGAAAAACATACTGTTGCACTTGTGCCATCCGGCTGTAGGCCTCTGCACAAAATCGCAATTGAATCTTGACGAGCGCTTCGAATGTGGGATCGAGGTATGGTACGCTATGCACAGTCAGCACGTTCCTGCAAACAAGATATGAACTTTTCTTACCGCAAGTCGATCAGCTGTGGCAGCTCGTCGGTCAACTGAGTGTTGAGTTGATCGTACGCAGCTTTTGCCTGTTTCAATTCGTCAGTCTTTGCTTCGATATATTCTTGCTTGAGCGGTGCCATAATCTCTTCCAGTTCCGAAGGGTGAAAGAGCGCAGTGCGGCCAGCAGTCCGTGATGGAGTTGAAGTGTCGCGACTTCGCTTGCTGCAAGACAAGCTGCTTCTGATGGAGGGTATGTCTGAGCTGCGCTGGCCGGTGAAGGTGAAGCGAGGAGACAAGCTGCCTGGAGTCTTGTTGCCCAGCGCAGTCGTTTGCACGCTGGCACTACGCTTGGGTGTGTCTGGCCGCATACTAACGAATTTGGCGTCGTATGTGCTGTAAGGGGAAGTAGGGGGTATCATGCAACAGCCGCCGCGCGCGCTGAACGTTGCACCAGCGCCGAATAACTGCGAGCTGGGTCTTGGCGATGGCTTTACGCGGGCGCTAGCCTTCCGCTTCGATGGCGAGTCTGGAGGACCTTCTTCGAGGATCTCCTTGAGAGTGAATGTCTTGTTGGCACCGGAAGGCTCGCGATATGAGGACCACGACGCCTTCTTTGATCGAACCGTTGGACTTGGCGAGGATGCAGTTGGCGAGGCCATTTCAGCTGGACTCAATGGAGACAACAGAGGCTTCTCGGCAGACAGATCGGAGCCAGGACCGCTCGCGAAAGCATTGCCCACCAGACTGCCAACACGACCAAGGCGGTCGAGCAGGCTTGACTTCCGCGTCAGGGCCACGCTTTTCAATGCATTGTCTTCATCGGCTTTGATCTTATCCAGGGCGCTTTGGTTCCGCTTGATTCCATTGAGGGCTTTGGGAGGGGAGGGGAACAGGAGATCATCATCGTCCATAGAGGTAGCGACGAGATCATCAATCCTGCTTAGACGAAGAGAATGCTTCTTTACCATTTCAGTCTCCTTCTCCGTGCGCGGGAGCTTGGAGGGATCCTTGTCCGGCTTCTCAGTCAACTTCTTGACTTTGCTGCGCATGGAATCGTAGTCAAGCATCTTGTGGTTTCGCTTCTTGATACCTGCATGATGTTAGTCCAAGTCGTGGGGGTACATTGTGGGGATAGACTCACATTCGTTGATATCAGGAAAGTAGGCGCAGAAGCGATTGATGGGCTCCAGAACGGTCGTCCTGTAGACATACTGAATGAGCTCAACCGCTCCGTCAAAGTCATTCTCTTCTTCCCTTGTGTATTTCCTCTTGTTGCCAGCCTGCCAATTGAGCTCGGCTTCAATCTCCTCGAGCACGTCCTCTTGGTACATGCCCGTCTCATTGTTGAAGGGAACCATTCCTTGCAATTCGGGGTCTTGGGTGACACACCTGTAAGGCCCATCAAGCGCCTTGACGGTCTCTGCGTCGAGATCCTCAACGGCTTGCTTGTAACTTCTGCTGACTCCGTCTTTTGCACCGCTCTCCCCGTAGAATGCGTCGATTGTCTCGGCGATTCGCATCTGAGAGGCAGTCATAGCTCGCAGGCTGTCGAGATAGCCCTTGGCTTCTTTCTGTAATCGGAGCGAGGCAGATTCGAGCGTTCGGTATCGGCGTTCTTCGACTTCATATTCGCGGTCCGATGTCTTCTCGACATGACCAGTCTTCATCATGACCTGCGTCGTAGCACGGCCAACCTTGACGCTGTCAGTATTGTCCACGCGATCTCCATTACCACCACCAGTCTTACATTCTTCTTGAAGCCGGACCACGACATTGCGGCGGTTTCGGGAGGTGTTGTTCAGACTTGAGACTAGGTTGACGGGGTGATTGATGGTGTGATATATTGCAACTGCTGCAGCAGTCGGTACAAGCGGTGGATGTGAGGTTGCAGGTGGTGGAGGGAAGTTGAATGCGTTCGCTGTTTGCCTGCGACTCTGGACAGAGACGCGGAGGCGCAGCCGGGGGTGACGTACGATTAAACGGGAGTAGCCGTCGTTTCCATGGAATATTGATTAAGGCTGCCCAGGCACAAATTCCAGCCCGAACGTCACCTCGTCGTCTTGACAGTCAACACCTCATCTACACGCCGCCAACATGCCGATCGCCATAGGTCTGGAGGGCTCTGCCAACAAGCTGGGTGTTGGAGTTATCCAGCATTCAGTCAGGCCGCAATCACCACACGATTCCGCGCATTCAGACGATGAAGCATCATTCACTTCCAAAAATTCGAAGTCTCCACCAGTTCAGATTCTCTCGAACCTCAGGCACACCTTCCATGCACCACCAGGAGCAGGCTTCCTACCCAAAGACACTTCAGCGCATCACAGAAGATGGGCCGTGCGCTTGGTCAAGCAAGCCATGAAGCAGGCCAATGTGAAGGTGGAGGACATAGATTGCATTTGCTTCACACAAGGGCCTGGAATGGGTGGTCCACTGTCTTCGGTCGCAATCGCTGCACGAATGTTGAGCCAGCTGTGGGACAAGCCGCTTATTGGGGTGAATCACTGCGTTGGGCATATCGAGATGGGAAGGGCAATCACAGGGGCAGATAACCCGGTTGTGTTATACGTGAGCGGAGGAAATACACAAGTCATTGCATATTCGGCACAAAGATACCGAATATTTGGTGAAGCGCTAGATATCGCGATTGGGAACTGTCTGGACAGATTCGCACGAGTTCTGGGAATCCCCAACGATCCAGCTCCGGGCTACAACATCGAACAACTGGCAAAGACTGGGAAGGTATTACTGGAGCTGCCATATGCCGTGAAGGGTATGGATGTGAGCTTCTCTGGTATCTTGGCAAGAGTTGAAGAAATGGCTGCGAAGCTCGGTCCAAACTGGACTGATCCAGAGTCTGGAGAACAAATCACGAAAGGCGATCTCTGTTTCACCTTGCAGGAGACGGTATTTGCTATGCTCGTTGAGATTACTGAACGTGCTATGGCACATGTGGGGAGCGCTCAGGTTCTTATCGTCGGCGGGGTTGGTTGCAACATTCGACTGCAGGACATGATGGGTCTCATGGCTAGCGAGCGTGGCGGCAGTGTTTTTGCCACGGATGAACGGTTCTGCATCGACAACGGCATCATGATCGCTCAAGCCGGGCTGATGGCTCACCAAATGGGTTTCAGGACGAAGCTGGAAGAGAGCCAGTGTACTCAACGCTTCCGAACTGACGAAGTCCTCGTCAACTGGAGAGACTGAGCCTGAGTCTGAACGTGACCAAGTGACGAGCAATGTGAGAAGATGACACGAGACAAGTGGAAACCGTGTCACGAGACGAATCAAGTATCATGTGCCCACGCTTGCACTCGCACTTGCCGCAAGCAAGACCGAAAGTGCCCGCGTGACCTGAGCGCCTACTACTTCAATTTGGGTGTCGTCGTTCTCCACGTTTGACACAACAACCAGTCGCCCAGATTCTGTCATGATTGCGATCGTCCTCTCCAATCACAAACGCAACCTGCGCAGCTGCGCACGGCATGGAATATGCCTACATTGCCTGATGGCGACGGGTACGCGATATCACCCAGAGCGGGAGACTATCAGACACGCTAATTCAGTGCACAGTTGCAGAGCAAGACTCAGTGCCCTCCTGGCGACGCACACTGCCGACCTACCTCCGGCCCCATCACTGCGCATTGCGGTCACGAGACTCATCCAGACAACATCTCGCACAGCTTCTCACAATCACCTGCACATCAGCCGCGCAATGAACCACGGCAACTCTGTTTTACGCTCGCTCCGTTCGCTCCTGTCGATCAGTCCGTCGAGAGAGTTAGCAAGGCCGTCGCTGTCGCTGTTGTTGCGTGAGTGTGAGGGCGTGGCTTCCGTGGCAAGATAGCTGTGTCAATGTTCGACATCACTGGCATTGGTGGCGATGCTCTTGGTTTGTTCAAGCGAACATATCGACGATCGTTGCGATACTCCCAGCTTGCTTGACCTGGTCAACCACTGCTACACTGTGGGCTACGCCAATTCCAACAGCAACGGCTCACCGACCGCGAGCATCCAGGGCTCACTCACTCACCATGGTCTCCAAGCCGACTGCCATCACGACCAACGACAAGGGCGAGGCCACACAAATGGCATCCTCCGCTCAGACACCTTTCGCTCAGACGAACACCGATTACGTCTCCGCTGCAGCTACGTCCAACAACAGCACGGACGAAGAACTCCGCCGGGCCCTTCTCAGCGCGCTCGCCAATTCTCCATCCTCGCACGCCTTCGTCATCGTCGATGCAGTATGCTGACGCTACCACGAATGCGACCCCTCTCCCAGCCCAACAGACAAACTACATTCTCTGTACGAGAGCCACCACTGTCCGGGTGGCAGTGCGTTATGCTGAGCTCTCCGCTCATGTTCGAGCGTTTTGTGTCAGCTCAGTTATACCATGTTTGGAGAACATGGTCGGTGTCGAGCCAGGTGCGGTCCTCGCAAGCATGCCCAGCGCCGAGGACGCTGCGAAGAAGTCGACGAACGCGCTCTCACCCACTTCGCGCTCATCGCCGACCCAGATGCAGATCTGGTCTACATCGAGCCTTCAAATTTCCGAACCTCCTACGCAGAAGATAACGACTTCTTGACGACGGAACCCACTCTGGGCAATACGACTGGCTGCACCAGCCTCACTCACTCGGACTCTGCTCTTGGTATCGACTGGACTTGCGTAAGGGCCTGTCATCTGTACTCGTGTGGCTGGAGAGTTCCTGCTCGTTGTCGTCTCGAAAGCGAGTCTCGAGGTCTTGGGGCGAGCGTGCGTATGGGAGCCACCATCGTCCGGGCGGCGGTGCGTCATGCTGAGCTCCTCGTTGCAAGTACATGTAGCCAATCCAAAGCGATCATGCCCAAAAATCACGTCTTGTCAAACTCTTCAAAAGCATGCACAGTGCCATAGAATACAGTCACCTTCGCGGGAATAAATGGCAGGGGAGATATTTTGGAACGAGAAGTGCGCGTTGTGCACGGGCCATGCTGTGAAATCGCATGTGACATTCAAGCTAGCAGGGGGCTGCAGAGAACTACGAGAAGACGCAATGCAATCTGAACCGCTAAACGTACATCTGAAACACAAAGCGATCTCCTGAAAAGGCAGGTACGGCTATCGAAGGCATTCCCCTCCAGCCGTATACGCAAATGTTCACTTCATCACCACAAAGGCACCTCCAATAGCAAAATCCATGTGCAAACAACAAACATCCCAAACACATAATTCCCGGAATAGTATGCATCTGAATTCCCCCAAACTTTGTCTCGTGCCCACGGCAAGCAGCGGGTTCACCGGGAACGCGTCTGACAATAGGACCCAAACGCCCTAACAATAAGAAGGCATGTGCATTCAGCAGACAATATAAGTGAAGCAGATGTCAATAGGCGGCCGCCTTCCAGGGAGCCAATGAGGAGGCGGCATCCCGTGAGTGAAGGAGATCGAGTCCCCTACCTACTTAAGACGTCTGCTTCCCTTTGACTTCCTTCCTTCTTTCTCCCTCATACAAACACCCGAGACACTTTGGCACCCAAGACCTTCCACCCACACCCAGCAACTTCGATCAACACCCATCCATCAGCTCTCTCCCACTTCGATACATCACCCTATCCTACCCAAGGTACACACCTCCCTCCCCGCCCATCCCGACACCCCAAGCTGACCTCACAGTCTACCACAGCAACAATGTCCACTCCCCCACCAACCACCCCCGGCAAGGACACCGTCAAGCCCGCCTTCTCCGAGAAAGACATGCGCCTCCTCGCGGCCGCCATGCTCTCCCTCAAGACGGGCCTCCCCGAGCTCGACTACGTCAAGTTCCAGGCCAACGGCGAGTTCAACACCATGAAGACGGCGCAGAACACCTGGGGCGTGCTCAAGAAGAAGATCATGAGCATGAACCCGGAGGCGGCTGAGGCGGCGGTTGGTGAGTCATTCCCAGTCTTTCCTGTTTCGACTTATTTTGTGGATTGTGTTGTGTTGACTGAAGATGACATAAAAGCCACCCCGAAGTCCAAGGCGACTCCCAAGAAGCGCACGAAGAAGGAGGCCGAGGCCGAGGACGGCGACGAGGGTGCCGGCGCCGACGACGAAGAGGCCTCCGCGAAGAAGAAGCCGAAGACCCCACGCAAGAAGAAGGCCGACGCCGCCGCCGACGAGGAGGGCGCTGGCGACGACTCACCAGCCCTAGCCAAGAAGGCTCCCAAGACCCCGCGCAAGAAGGCCACTCCGGCTAAGAAGAGCGAAGAGACGGTCAAGGAGGAGGCCAAGTCTGACGATGGCGATGGCGAGGCTTCTTCTTCTTCCGCTGCTGCTGTTGGTGGTGCCGAGGAGGCCAAGAAGGAGGTTGCTGCTGAGGAGCCGAAGACTCCTGAGCCGGCTCCGGCTGCTGAGGACGTCAAGATGGAAGGTTCTGGTGATGAGTAGGCGTTTTCGCCCACTTCACTTCACTCTGGCCTTCTTTCCTCTCTTACGACTTCTCTTACGACAGTGACGACGGGCTGGTGTTTGTGTTTTTCTTTTTGGGTTTTACTTGGGCTGCAATGGGTGCACTTTGAGGGCGGATGGTTTTGGCTATTTCTTTCTTCGGGCGGGCATTTTCTTCTGCCTGGCTATCATCATCAGCCGTGCGACCCTTGCCCTGCATATGACTTACCACGACACGAAAGAGCCGGCGCGCTCGACGAGCCATTTTGGCTTTTTTCATCACATCAGACAGTGAATGAAAGACATTCATGAAATGATTCAGTACACCTGGTTTCAATCGTTCCTGTTGTTCATATTTCGGTATGGGTGCACGTTGCAGTAGGTTGCTGGTGCTGACAACCAAGGGCTCGCACTTCGTCTTCCAACCCACGCAGATCCTCGAGACTCACTCAACCTTCATCCTCCTCCTCCTTGATCTCAGCTCCCACATCCACGTCCAAATCCATCGCATCATCCTCGGCCTTCACCTCTGCATCCTCCTCATCCTTATCCTTATCACCTTTGCCCTTCCCAACCTCCTCCGGCCCGGGGAAATGCAGATGCTTCCAATCCTCAATCTCCTCAATCACGCTCCTGAGCCGGTCTCGAACACTCTCCACTGCATATGTGCCCAGAAGCAGTCTGAGGGGTGGGTATCGACAATGACCCAATTGCCAGACCAGCTCAGCCGACTTCACGGCGCTTGTGGGTTGTCTGTCGGTCAACCACTGTACGATCCGTCTCGCATGCGATGCTGGAGCGGTGGGCGTATCGTATGGCGGAGATGGAGACTTGACGAGGAAGTGACCATACTTTCGGATCTTGACGCCATTGTCCATCGCTTTGTCGTCCAGACCTGTTGGCTCGTCGATGCGCATATGGCCGGGCTCAACAAGGGTGGCTTTGATCCCGAATGAATCGATCTCGTATAGCATACTCTCGATCAGGCCTTCGGTGGCATACTTTGTCGCGCAGTATGGGCCGAGTCCAGGAACGCCTAGAGCCCCAGACGTGGAAGAGAAGATTACGTATCGTCCTGCGGCTTCGTCGTCTTTTCGAGTCAAGGATTGCTTCCGGAAATACGGTAGCGACAGCTGGATGATGTTCAGAGTGCCCATGAAATTTGTCTCGAATTGGGAGCGCAAATCGCAACTGTCCTGGTCTTCGCAGGCGCCGATGACTCCATATCCAGTGCAGCTGTCCAAGATCGTTAGCTTTCTTAGTCCATACACATGTCGGAATCATCCTGGATCTTACGGCTTACTTCACAATAACATCGATCCTCTCCCACCGCTCCACACACCTCCTAATCACATCCTCCACCGTATCCCTCACCCTCACATCACATAGTAACCCAAAACACCTCTCGTGCCAGCCCTGCATCTGCACCATAGAGTTCTCCCCAGTCCTCCCCACCGCAGCAACATTATCCCCATGGCTCAACGCAGCCTTGACCAGACTCCTCCCCGCATGTCCCGTCGCGCCAAAGATCAACCATACTTTCTGCGTGGGCGGGTTCGTCTCGCTGGGAGGATCGGTCGTGGAGGGCAGGTGGAGTTTGGGATTCACTGTGTAGGGTGAGCGGGTGGACATTTGTTGAGTAAAAGGGGATGGGGGGCGTACGAGAAGCTACATCGTGGGAACTCTCTCGATCCATAGGCGCATAGCGGGATTCGTTGACATTGGTTTGGTACCCTTTTCCGCAATACTCACGGCGGGCGTCCAACGAGAGGTGAGGTCAGCTTGAGGCGGAGGGGAGTCCGTTCCAATGGATTGTGGAGAGGATCGACGTCATGAGTTGATTGAGGGTTTAATCAATTTCGTTAATCAAAACAAATACTCGAACGTCGAATGCACGAAAGACAGTGGCTTTGACGGTCATGTCCAAGGCGAAGCAGCAGGCGTATCAGTGTTCGTATCGTCAACAGAACCTCAAGAACCACATCTAATCCCTTCCCAGCCGCCCAACAAGGCCAATCCTCCTGGTCCTTCGCCAGCGGCTTCATCTTCGGCCAGCTCCTCCTCGCCCTCATTCTCTTCACCTTCATCAAGTTCTTCATCTTCGGCGAGACACCCTCCGCGGACTCTCGCGCGACCTCACGAGCCGCGTCGCGCCGACAACGAACCCTCTCCCACACCCGACAACGCACACTATCTACCGCGTTACGGCCGCGACCGAGCTTTGCTGTGCTGAAACCGCGGAACGATGGGGGACTGACGGTGCAGAAGATCTTAGAAAAGACGTATTATAATGTGAGGGGCCACCAGCCGGAGAGTCTGGATTGGTTCAATGTCCTCATCGCGCAGACGATTGCGCAGTTGAGAGCTGATGCGCAGGAGGATGAGGCAGTTTTGGGGTCTTTGACACAATTGCTTAATGGCCCTAGCAAGCCGGACTTTATCGACGATATACGGGTCACGGAGATCAGTCTTGGGGATGAGTTCCCCATCTTCTCGAATTGCAGGGTTATTCCTGTCGATGAGAATGGGTCGCCGTTGAAGGAGTTGACGGGGCAGAGAGGGGAGAGGTTGCAGGCGAGGATGGATGTGGACTTGAGTGATGTGGTTACGTTGGGGATTGAGACGAAGCTGGTGCTGAACTATCCGAAACCTTTTGTGATGGTTCTGCCTGTAGCGTTGGCAGTGTCCGTGGTGCGGTTCTCAGGGACGTTGAGTTTGAGCTTTTCACCGTCAAATCAGCCGAATCCGTATCCCGAGAATGGAGAGGACGCTGAGGGGACGCCGCCTGGACAGCCGAATAAGAATGAAGGGCATCCTTTGAACCCGACTGGGCAGAGTCCGACGACACTGACATTCACGTTCTTGGACGACTACCGGCTGGATCTGAGCGTACATTCATTAATTGGATCGAGAGCACGACTGCAGGATGTACCGAAAATTGCACAGCTGGTGGAAGGCAGAATACATCAATGGTTCGACGATCGATGTGTGGAGCCGAGATTTCAGCAGATCGTGCTTCCATCGCTCTGGCCTAGAAAGAAGAACACACGAGGAGGGGAGGAAGAAGCAGTGGCTGATGAGGTCGACCCGGAACCTATCAAGCCACTGAACACGAAAACCGCCAGTATCAACACTAGCATCCCACCCGGAGAGCTATCACAACCGAATAAAGGTTTGAACGCTGGTTCTGCGGAGACTACGGCCGAACAACGGACGAGAGACTGGGCAGCACAGCACTCAGGGCCAACAGTCGGCAAGCGTAGGGACGATGGAGACAAGAGGAAAGAAGATCTTAGCGAGATCGAAATCGCTGGCCAGGAGATGCGAGAGGCTGACGAGAGAGATCGGAGGAAGAAGCTTAACAAGGTTCGTTCTGACCTCGATCGTGATGGCAGCAGTTTGAGGATGCGGACAGGGAGGGATGTGAGCCATGAAGGGAGTGCGCAAGGGGTGAAGGCGATGTCTTGATTCTTTTTAAATCGATTAGCGAGGCGTTGGTGGATGTATCCACTCCAATTAAATGTACATTGAGGAGTGAATGCTCGAAGATGAATTTGCGGTCGGCACCCACCCCCTCCGCCCCATGTCTTGGCGACGCTAGTGGACTTTTTCGTCTTGAAGCTCATCTGCAATTCGAGCTTTTGCTCCCAGCACCAAGCAATCCGTCGCCGACTGCTATCAATCCTTATACCCCATAAGGACTCAGTGCGTGGCATTCCTATCGCTGGCAGCGGTAGTATCAATTCCACAGCTGGGACATTCACCCCCCTCTAATCTCCCCTTCCTTCCACTTGCACGTTCCGCGCCATGGACGAGGACAAGCAAATTATCAAGCCAGAGGCCTCTGCGCCGGCCGTCAACACCAGCGACTGGCCTCTGTTGCTGAAGAACTGGGATCAGCGTGCGTATACTTCATCTCGTGTACTCGGCAGAACTGATACATTATTATAGTCCACGTTCGCACCGGCCACTTTACCCCCATCCCCGCTGGCTGCTCGCCCCTTCGTCGCGACCTCAAGTCGTACGTCTCTTCCGGTGTGATCAACCTCGACAAGCCCTCGAACCCCTCCTCCCACGAAGTCGTCGCCTGGCTCAAGCGCATTCTCCGCGTCGAACGCACCGGTCACTCTGGAACCCTCGATCCCAAGGTCACGGGATGTCTGATTGTCTGCATCGACCGTGCGACGAGACTGGTCAAGAGTCAGCAGGGTGCCGGAAAGGAGTACGTGTGTGTGCTGCGACTACATGACAAGCTCCCCGGTGGTGAGGCCCAGCTCGCGCGTGCCCTCGAGACGTTGACGGGTGCGCTGTTCCAGCGACCACCGCTCATTTCGGCCGTCAAGCGACAACTGCGTATCCGAACGATCCACGAGAGCAAGTTGCTGGAGTTTGACAATGATCGGCAATTGGCGGTCTTCTGGGTTTCCTGCGAAGCTGGCACGTACATCCGAACGCTGTGTGTGCATCTGGGTCTGCTGTTGGGCGTTGGTGGTCACATGCAAGAGCTGCGACGTGTGAGATCGGGAGCTATGGACGAGCAGAAGGATATGGTTACGCTGCACGACTGCCTCGACGCGCAGTGGCTCTACGACAACCAGCGTGACGAGTCGTACCTCCGCACGGTCATCCAGCCGCTCGAGACGCTTCTGACTTCCTACAAGCGTATCGTCGTCAAGGACAGCGCAGTTAATGCTGTGTGCTACGGCGCCAAGCTCATGATTCCTGGTCTCCTCCGCTACGAAGCCGGCATCGACGTCCACGAGGAAGTCGTCCTCATCACCACCAAGGGAGAAGCCATCGCTATTGCCATTGCTCAAATGTCGACTGTCGAACTTTCATCTTGCGATCACGGTGTTGTAGCCAAGGTCAAGCGTTGCATCATGGAGCGTGATCTCTACCCACGACGATGGGGCATGGGCCCAGTCGCCGTCGAGAAGAAGAAGATGAAGGACAGCGGCAAGCTTGACAAGTTCGGTCGTCCCAACGAGGCTACCCCTTCGCAGTGGAAGCAGGAGTACCGCGACTTCAACGACAACGAATACGTGAACGGCAATGCCCAAATCAAGACCGAGCAGCAAGCCATTGAGGGTGCCCCCGTAAAGGAAGGCATCCCAGGCAAGGGCAAGGAGACGACGGACAAGGCAGACGTCGAGATGGCCGATGCAGTCAACCCAGCGACCGCCGAGAGCGCCAAGAAGGAGAAGAAAGACAAGAAGCGAAAGCACGACGACGAGACGCCCGAGGAACGTGCCGAGCGCAAGGCCAAGAAGAAGGCGAAGAAGGAAGCCAAGAAGAAGCGCGAGTCGGCCGTCACTAACGATAGCGACGATAGTGATTGAGCTGGGACCGTGCGGGGATTCTGTCTTTCATCAACTTCCACTGTTTAGCGATGCGCTCATGTTTGGGAAAACGGTGTTCATGGAAGGGACATGGCTTGGAGTTTTTTCTAACCTGGCGGGATGATTCGATTGCGCGAACCAAAAAGCTAAGCGCTACTGTGAGATACTACTTTGTGTACAGTACGTACGTCTTCGATGCGAGACGTTGAGGTGCATGGTGGAGTTATGGAGACTTGCTCGACACCGGGGCGAGTCCTGTTCTTCGCCACGACTGTACTTCTCTGCAATGAAATGAAAAGAGTTCAAAAACATTCATTCATGATCATATCAATCTCTCACCACTCACGCATAAGGATGATAGTTATGCCCAGCCCCCAAACTAGGCGGCAAATCCTCCTCCATCCTTCCCCAGTCCCCCTCCTCATCTCCCAACACTAACTCCAAAACCCCCCCTCCCGTGAAAAACTCATGCGTGACCCAACTTCGATTATACACCTCCCCATCCAACCGCGCACTCTGCACATAAATCCTGCTTGCGTCGCCCGTTTTGAAATTCACGTTCTTGATCGTGGCGGTCTTACCAGTCTCCGGGTGCGTGTAGCTGACGGACTCGAAGTAGGGCGGGATGATGAGGTAGACGTTCTGGCCGGCGACGGGGAAGAGGCCGGACATGGCGAAGGCCAAGAAGGAGCCGGAGGCGCGGAGTCGTCGTTGCCGGGGAGGCCGTTGATGGAGGCGTTGAAGTGCGAGGGGATGTACGTCCTCAGACGCTTCGAGGAGAGCCCGGGGCGGCCGGCGTAGTGGTATTGGAAACAGGTCAGTTCGCTGGGTTCGTTGCCAATGTCGAGGAGGCCGGAGTCGTGCAGGTAGTCGAGACGTTTTATGAAAGCGGCGGGACCGCCGAGGGTGCTGATGAGCGTGGCTTGGTCTTGGGGCACGTAGAATTGGTATTCCCAGATGGAGGATTCGAAGGTTTCGGTCGGGTTGGAGGAGTAGGAGCAGAAGATGGTGTCGAGGGGCGAGCAGGCGAAGGGGGATTGGTAGGACCAGGTGCCGTTGAGGTTGCGGGGTTGGAAGAAGCCCGTGAAGTTGCCCGTCGAGGTGCCGTTGGGGTAGAAGGAGGTTTGGTTGGGTTTGTAGAGGTTGAGCCAGTTGGCGCTGCGGGTGAGGTATTTTTCGTAGTCGGTGGGGTGGTTGAGGCCGTGCGCCATTTCGGCGATGCAGAAGTCGTTGTAGGCGTATTCGAGGGAGCGGGAGACGCTGTGGAAGGCTGGGCCGAAGCCTAGGTAGTCGTAGTCGTTGACGGGGATGTAGCCGAGTCGTTTCCAGGATTGTAGGCCGCCGCGGCCGTTGACGCCCCAGTCGAAGGGCTCGTTTTCGGCGTCGTTGACGACCGCGCGGTAGGCTTGGTTCCAGTCGATGCCGGAGAGGTTCTTGACGTAGGCGTCTCCGATGACGACGTCTGCGTTGGAACCACCTTGTGAGAAGCCTTTGCAGAACTGCATGCGGCAGTCGGGGAGCCAGCCGAGGTGAGTGTAGGTATCGATCAAGCTACGGACCATTTGTGCCAAGGCATCTGGTTGGGAGATTGTGAGGAAGGGGAAGGTTGTGCGGAAGGAATCCCAGATGCAGTAGAAGGAGTCGAAGTATGGTTCTGAACTTTGCCAGAGCGGGTTCTCGCCAGAGTAGTTCTGCGGCGAGATCATGGTCCTGTAGATACCGGTGAAGAATGTCTTCTGCATGGCATCAGAGACGCCGCCTGGTTGAACGACTACGCCGTCTAGTCTTTGCTTCCACGCCGTCTCTGCATCGGCCTTGACCTTGTTAAAATTCCAGTGTGGGATCTCTTGCTCTGCGTTTTGGCATGCCTGGTCAGTGCTCAGGAAGCTCACGCCCATGCGAGCTTGGACTGTCCCATTCGAGGGTTTACGGAATCGAACGAAGCCGCCTGCTTGGATGTAGAACAGGCTGTAGCCGCGGTTGACGAATAAATGCTTTTGATCGGTTCCTGCGCGCTCGTTCACCCAGATACCAGAATCCCGAATGGAAGCGCCCTTGAAGTCTGCACAGAAGTATGACTGGTACGAGCCCACTCCGAAACTGGGCAAGAATGTGCCATTGCCCTTGATTCTGCCTGTGTTTGGGTCCACACTGACGGTTGCATTCTGTCGGCTGTCTTGCAGATCCGTCAAGTCCAAGAGGAATAACGGGCTTGATACGTTGCGGCCAAAGTGGAAGTTGTACAAAGCAGTGTGTTCTGTCACAGTCATTTCAGCATCGACGCCATTCGTAAGGCCGAGCGAGAAGTATCCGGGGTGAGCTTTGATCGAGCCATTGCGGTAGTTGACGGCTCTGCCGTACTTTGTGCCAAATGTGCAGCCATTGATAGAGTCACCACCGCATTCGGGCTGCACGGAGATGGGGAAGTTACCCATTGATGGCTGTCCGCCGGTCCCAGAATCGTGCAGTGCTGAAAACCCCGTTACGTTAGAGTAGTCGTACGACCAGCCCGCGGTGTTTTGGCCTGACACATCGGCCACTGCTTTTGCCATTCCGAATGGTAGAGAAGCTCCTGCGAATACATTGCCTCCATTGTATGATCCGATGAGCGGATCCACGTACTGAAAATTGTGATTTCCTGTGTTGTTCTGAGCGAGACAAGAGCCCAGCAGGGCCAGCAGCACCAGGCGTCGGTCGTGAAGCATTTTGTGTATACTTCTGGAATCAATGAAACGGTGAGAGAGAGTGAGAGGAAAGATAGCAAAGACAAGAGGATTTGATACTATACCCTGTACGGTGCAACATAGCACCCTCGCCTTCCGTCTTGGTCATGGTTTGGGCGATCGTCCCGATGGAGAGCATGACGATGAGGGGTTCTTGCTGCGACGGAGAGTTGCATCCTTCGCCCATTGACCCACCGCAAGAAACGCGAACACTAGACGTTTGCGAGGAAGATGGATGCACGATCAGGGTGAGTGATAGAAAAGACGATCGAAATGGGCGGCAAGGTGAGGTCGAGATTAGGTGCAGGGAGCTAGAAAGCTTCGCGCGCCACCATGTCGCGTCCCCTTGCTCGCTCCCACTTCCAACCTGGCATCCTGCGCAGGGAAGACGTCAACTCAGTGTCTCGTCGATAGCGACAGTCGTCGACCGCTCCCTCCAAGATGCCGCCGCAAAGCAGAGGCACGCCGCTCAAACCACCGCCCGTCCCCGCCGGCTTCCAGTCCAAATCCACCCCGAACCTCCCGACCCTGCGATCGTTGAATACGGATCGCACTCCAGCAAACGTAACGGCGAATGCCACGCCAGCCACGTTGCACCCCGATAGCGCCATCACCATCTCCCCAGACATCTCCGGCGACAATATAACCTCGCCATCTGAGCCTGCTTCGATCGAAGACTTCTCGCTGGACGGCACCCACGAACGGCCCTCGCTATCACCAGGCTCATCAGACGAGGAGGACTCGGGCGAGGAAGAAGACGGACACGTTCCCAATCTACCGCCTCGTCCCATATACCATCACCACTCACGAAGTCATACCTATCTCGGTCCGTCGGCATTTGCGCCGCCATTTTACAACAGACCACCCACGCCTCTTCCTCCATCACCATCTTTGACTTCCTTGCTACGGCCCAACTTCAGCTCGCAAAACAGCAGGCCGACTACACCAGATCCATCGAGTGATGAGGGAACACCGCACATGCGAGGAGATGCTACAGGTACACAGACACCCAATTCTGCCGCGGCGTCTACGTTGACCAGCACCTTTCGCTCTGCGAAGCCCATTCCACGAGCCAGCCCCAAAGTGCCGACCTATGAATACTACGGATTCACACTATATCTGACTAGCAGTCTGGCCTTCATCGTGTACCTCCTGTGGTCATTCCTACCTTCGCCATTCCTCCACCAGCTTGGAATCTACTATTATCCAAACCGATGGTGGGCACTGGCAATTCCAGCGTGGACCGTGATGTTTGTGATATACATATACGTCGCTTTAGCGTCGTACAACGTCGGCTACCTCACACTGCCTCTCAAGAACGTGGAATGCTTGGTCGACGAAGCTGCAAATGTTGCTGTGGTTGATGCGAGTGGTAAAATCGTTCGTCAGGAGCCGTCGAGTTGGCTCAGCCAGACTGCGGGTGCTGCAAAGGCCAAGGGCAGTGTTGGGAAAAAGGGGGGCAAAGGCAAGAATGGAGGACATAGCAGGCAGTCCAGCCTGACGAAAGTGCAGACTCATACCGAGCTGGATTGGAAGAGTCTCTGGAATGAGGGAACCGACGCGGTGATGGATATACCGGTTGGCGGTGTCTGTCAGATACTGTATGGTGGATATGACGATGACGATGATACCCTGTACGAAAACGAATGATGATAAATACATAATGTACATTGTATGCGAAGCAAGATGTGCCTACAAACTTCACCTTAACTTCGGTCATAGCATCTCGAGCTGCACTTACTGTTCTCAACTGCGCCTCTCGATTCCTAAAGCACCACTACAAGGATTAAGCACTGCCCTGCGTTGAAGTCGTCAAATTGGCAGAAAGTGGAAGCGCAGCAATAAGGCCGCTACGGTATACGACAGACGCAGACTAGACATAAAAGCCGCACCTCCAACTCCGCAGAAGCCAATGCCTCGCCTCCCAGGCCTCCCATCAAGCATGCAAAGTCTCATCCGACGGTCACTGGCCGCAAATAGACTCCTCAGGCAAAGAGTCACATCACGCCGGTATGCGACCAAGCCGCCGCCAGAGACCACACCCACTGCACCACCGCAATCGACTTCTCGGATCACCCGCCTCGAGAACCGCCTCCCACGCTTCCTCCGCCGATACGTCGCACCCCTCCGCACCGCACCCCTCTCCCATATAACCGCCTTCCTCATTCTCCACGAACTCACCGCCATCGTGCCGCTCTTCGGCCTCGCAGCCATCTTCCACTATACCAACTGGCTGCCCCCATACATCTCCGAGGGGAAATGGGTTAGCGAAGGGACAGAGAAGTTCGGACGGTGGATGAAGAAGAAGGGATGGATGAGCGAGGATGAAGGCAAGGGACGGTGGTGGGGACGGGGAGAGACGGGCGTGAGGGTTGTCGTGGAGTTGGCTACTGCGTATGCGGTTACGAAGGCGTTGTTGCCGATTCGGTTGGTGGGGAGTGTGTGGGCGACGCCCTGGTTTGCGAGGTGGACTGTGTTGCCCGTGTCGAGGAGGGTTGGGGCGTTGTTTGGGAAGAAGAAGGTGGATGCTGCTGCGACTGGGGCTGTTGGGGGTGGGGCGGTGCCGAAGGGGAAGTGAATCCTACAACACATGGGTTCATGGTCTTAATGGGGAATTGCCTCGCTGGACAAGACGCTCAGGAGGAGTACCTCTAGGAACTACGTGCTAGGTGCGGTGAAACATTTGAGCGGTCAGTGCACCGCCGCCTCGGGCAGTCCTACTGGTAACTCAGGACGGTACGCTGCATGTACGCTGGTCTACCAGGACCTTTCGGCCGCTCTCAAGAAGATAAGAGCGACGCAAGAATGCCCTACGCCAACTTTTCCGTTGGGGTTGCCTCCAGAAACTCCTTTGGTCGGCGGATATGGTTCTGCTTGTCGCGGACTGGATCATATACGGCGTTGTCTAAGGAGGACTTCTTCTCGGACGACCTTTCGAGCGGTGGTAAGAAATGCCAGCTTAAGCCGACCCGGTGTCTCTCTATGGCGGGCAGTCTAGCCTAGCCTGTAGAGGCGTTCAACAGCTGCAAGGCAGCAGCAAATGTAGAATTGGAATTCGGGTGCCTGGAGAACTCAGCACATTTACTGCTTACGGTCTCGATGCTACCGATCCATTGCCGTCGTTACGCACCTGGCTGCGTACAGTGGGTCGCGCGGTGATTGGAGTTGGCGTCTCATAGCTGGAGACGCCTTGAATCTGGGCCTATATCATTCGGCATTGAGTGTCAGGGTGAATCGTCCGCTATGGAATACACCCGTCACTGATCTAGCACTTGAAGGACTTTTTCCAATGGTGTCTGATTCAGACAATGGAAGCCTTTGTGATTGGAGACCATACGTGTCGACTGGGCAAATACTCAGACTGCGTTCCCCCCGCCTCGAGAAGCGAAGTTGCAACCCTAGATGTCGTTACGATTACGAACTCATGGAGGATTGTTAGAATGATTTTCTGGCTAGACCCCAAACGGCTCATTCTCGCACAGCTACTCAAAGGAGTCGAATTCGTGTGCCGCCGCTACGTAGTACCCATCTACTGACGAACATTATCTCGAGCCACCTCCTGACAGGCAGCAGTCTTCTATCACGACTTAATGGATGGCAGTACTTCATCTCGCTTGGCGCTATGGTTGAGCTCCATCTCACCAAACATCCTATCCATTTTTACAAGCTATGTGGAGAGACCTGTTAATCTCTGCGCACTTGTACGTTGCAACCGCGTCCGCAATTGTTGTTCCAAGGAGCCATGTCGTCCATGAGGAACGTAGCCAGACTGCCGGACGATGGGTCAAGAGAGATCGTGTGACCACCGATGCTACGCTCTCAGTACGCATTGGACTTGCTCAGAGCAATCTTGAGCAAGGCCATGACTTTTTGATGGACGTCTCCGATCCTAGTTCTCCGAACTACGGCAGACACTGGACATCCGAAGAAGTCATCGATATGTTCCGGCCAAGTGATGAGACAAGTAAGTGGTATTCCCCTTTGCCATTGAGCAGAGAATCAAACTTGATCACGGGTTGTCCGTGGTCAGGGAGTCCATGCGATGTCCTAATGTTCACAGTCGAGACCGTCTCCCAATGGCTGCAAGATGGGGGTATTTTCAACGAATCAATCACCCAATCCGACAACAAAGGCTGGCTCGCCTTCCCGGCCACTGCAAAACAGATTGAAAGGCTGCTCTACACCGAGTACCATGAATACGAAGACCTCAAAACAGGTGGCGTTCAAGCGGCGTGCGACCGCTATCATGTGCCTGCGTACATTGGACAGCACATCGACTACATAACCCCAGGGATCAAGCTGATGGCACCCAGCGACATCGTCACGGAAGAAACGTCGCGGGATTTGCAGAAGCGTTATGGGCCGGAAAGTGACGTCCAGCCGTTACGCCCGAGACGTAGACACTGGAGACCTCACTGGCCTCACTGGCAGCCGCGCCCCAGCTCAAAGGATGATTTGAGGCACTGTGATGTCGAGATCACGCCAGCTTGTATAGCCGCGCTGTACGAAATCTCACCGAATGTTGGCGAGGTGCACGAAAGCAACTCGCTGGGCATTTACGAGGCGGGGCTTAACTACTGGGACCAGCTGGATCTGGATTTATTCTTCACAAACTTTACACGGATTCCTAACGGCACGCACCCGATCGATGAAAACATCGACGGCGGTGTAGCTAGGACAACTAACATTTCGGCGGCGGGAGTAGAAGGCACGCTTGACCTCGAGTCCGCTTATCCAATCGTCTACCCGCAGACTATCACCGTATTCAACGTCGATGACCTGGTCTATCAGTCCAACCCATACGTTTCGCTCGCTAGCGGCAACACTTTTCTCGACGCTATCGATGGGTCGTACTGCACTTACAGCGCGTACGGAGAGACTGGAGATGCGCCCGGTTTCGACCCGACCTATCCAGACCCCGCCCCTGGCGGCTACAAAGGCCGTCTGCAGTGCGGTGTTTACAAGCCTACAAACGTCATCTCTATCTCGTACAGCGGATACGAAGTGGACGTGCCGATTGCGTACCAGAAGCGCCAATGTAACGAGTATCTGAAGCTAGGCTTGCAAGGTGTCTCGTTCTTGATAGCCTCCGGCGACTCTGGCATTGGTAACTACCCTAGCCCGTACGGCTACGATGGACCAACTGGCTGTCTTGGACCCAACAACAACATCTTCAATCCAGGCTTTCCTATTAACTGTCCGTATGCGACGGCGGTTGGCGCGACCAAGGTCTACCCTGGCCATACCGTGTTCGAGCCTGAAAGCGCCGCTTATGATCCGGCTCTTTCAGACATGCAAACAAACTTCAGCTCGGGAGGGGGTACAGTTTCTTGCCTAATCTCCTGTTCATAAAGCCTCTTTACTGACCGCAGATATTACAGGATTCTCGAACGTCTACCCCATCCCCTCGTACCAGAAGAATGCTGTTGCATCCTACTTCGCGCATCATGACCCAGGCCTTCCGTACTACAGCTCCATCGCTACCGATGCCCTTCTTCCCGTTCTGCCTAACGTGACGGCACTAGCGGGTAATACGGGCGGCATATACAACCGCATCGGTCGCGGATTTCCAGATGTGGCCGCCAATGGCGACAACATTGCTACATATACAGGGGGCTCCTTTGGACTGCAAGGTGGCACTTCAGCTAGCACTCCCATCTTCGCTGCTATCGTGACCCGTATCAATGAGGTACGTTTCAATGTCGCGTCCTTTGGTTTCTCTTTGGACTGACAGAACATCTCCAGGAACGTCTCCGTGTTGGCAAGCGTCCTGTCGGCTTCCTGAACCCCGCCCTCTATGCAAATCCGTGGGTCCTGAACGATATCACCAATGGTACCAACAAGGCATGTCTAGGCCAGGGCTTTGAGGCTGTTCAAGGTTGGGATCCTGTTACTGGTCTTGGAACACCTTCGTTTCCGCGAATGTTGGAGCTGTTCTTGAGTTTGCCATGAGCATTGAACAGTATGTATGCGCGGCTGTGGGACTAGTAGTGTTGATCTAGCCTTACCGCCATGAACATCATTGGCCCGGAGGAAATACGTCCCGAAGGATGCACAAAGCCCTGTCTGCCGCGTGCTTGATTCGTCCACCTTTTGCTGATTCGCCCCCAAATCTTCAATCTTGTTTCATGGGTCGTGGAGTGGAAAGAAACATAGAGTTCAGTCTACCATGCGGCTGAATGTTATGAGGGAAGTTGGAACAGCTCATGTGAATCCTTCGGCAGTGGTACCTGCCAAGCTGGAGCCCGAGCACCCGAGGGATATATAGCTCTATATCTATCTATATATCGACAGCTGAGAGTCATACCAAGTCTGCAACCAACAATCCTCGCAACGGTCTTCTGATCCTACCAACGGGCGGCTTCAAGGATGCTGCAACCATGAAGTCGAAGCCCAGTCTGAGTGACGTTGAATTCCAGCCATCGAGCGGAGCTGGCAATGCTCGCCCAACACGGCGACGACAGGAACATTATGGAAATATATCGTCAAGCGCATCGATCGTTCAAGGATCGTCCGATGAACCACGACACTCCAGACCACGACGTTCCCTACGGCATCAGCGCCATGCCCTGGCCGGCGAGGCTGACAAGGCATGGAGTCACAAGAGTGCCGATAGTTCTTCCGAGTCACCACCCGCACACTCGCAAACTACGACAATCTCAGCAGGGAATGAAAACACCTCGAATTTGCTACTCTGGGCATTGGCGAAGAGCACGACCGCTGACAGCGTCGCCGTGGCCATGATCAAAGGCAGCCACAGCGCCAACGAACCCCAGAATCAAGAAAAGACGACTCGCAGCAACTCAACCGTCCCCAAACCCCGAATCAGCATTTTCCACAGCCCCAGTGCGAACAAGTTGCAGCTAAAAGCCACTTTCCACAGCATCTTCTACCCGAAACAACTACTCACCTCCTTCGTTCCCATCCTCTTCCTCCTGCTCAACGTTCAACCAAGCTCCGATGTTCAGCTTGCAGAGCATGCATTACATCTGGCTCAACTTGGCACGACCTCGAAAGACGAAAGAGCGGTCCGTGAAGCACTGCGAGTCTACCAGGCCACGGTCATTCAGCTTCGTCGACGACTCTCTCAGCCAAACGCCGTATTGAACGACCAGGTCTTCGCCGTGGTCCACCTATTACGGATCTGCGAGACATACTCAGCCATCTCACACGATGAATCCGGACGGAGGCGACACCACGAAGGAATCGGACAACTACTCGTTGCGAAAGGACCGAAACCTTTTAACCACGTCAAGTCTTTACCCTTACGCATCAGCCTGGAAATCTACCAGCAGTCGCAACTTTGGGAGTTGCTGGCTGCACGTCGAAAAGGCCACACGAGCACTCCGGAATGGACCGACCTTACGCGTGACGACAAGTGCAAATGGAGGCTACCGCAGTTGACGAGCTTTGTGTTGCAGTTGCCGGAGATATTGCAGAGGGCGGATGATTTGATTACAGGGAAGGAGGATGCTGCGGAAGGGGATGTTCTGGATTCTCTGAGCGAGATTAAGGGCTTTGAGGGCGGCCTACGGCGGTGGATGAGTCGGTGGTACGTCGAGAATCCTGGAGTGCCGTACCGGAAGGTCAAGATGGAGACATGCCCATGGATGAAGCCCTTGACAGATCGAAAAGCTCCGCCCGTCTTCGCGTCCGCGTACGAATTCGCAGGCACAGCCACCGCAAAAGCCCATCAATTATTCTGGATGGCGCTGTTGGCTTCCTCAGAGGCGACCAAAGACCTCGCGGATCTGCTGCCCGATCCCTTGCCACCGCACAGCACATACGAAGAGCAGGAAAGTCGGCTCTTGGACGAGATCAACGAATCCGCGGACAATCTCTGCATGACGGCCGTGTACATGTCGCAACCCGACAACGGCGTCGACAGCTGGATTGACGCCTGCCACTGTCTGCAGTTCGCCTCGCTTTGGTACGAGAAGAGTGGCTTGTCAGACAAGAGAGTCTGGTGCAAGAATATGATCGAAGCTATCGAGAGTCGCGGTATTCGAGCCCCCGTCCTCATAAGGCGCAGAAAGCTACCCAAGTGAACGAACACACGTTCTTCTCAAAACCACATCTCATGGAGCTATGGCGTGGCCGTGACCACTTACGGCCGCCTCAGTCGGATTTCTGCTCAACGAATCTGCGCGAAGGTCTTGTTGTGATTAAAAAGAGGCCTCAAGCGACGGCTGAGCTGCATGGATCGAATAAGGTCTATCGAATCAAGTATCTATGGACGAGATCTACAATCGCTGCTGCTCCCCTCTAACGCTGTCGATGTTCCACGGCTTATGAAGCGAAACGGAAGTCTAAGCGCTTATTTCCCTGATCTTTCGTGGTACTGAGATATTCCTCCTTCTCTTCCGCTGTCATGGCGTTCCAGATTGCGTCTCGGCGTCTGTTCAAGAATGGTCAGTACATCTGGACTGCGACTGAGAACGTTTGGTACTTACTTGTTGATAGTCACGTAGAAGATCTTCAACCCGATAAACATCAAGATATTGTAAACGGTGATAGCAATCAACGCCGCGTTGCCCTTGCGGTACAGCGGCTTGTCACCGTCTCGGTAGATTTGCGATGAGATGATGTTCGACATCTGCACGCTCATGTTATAGATCGCCGATGCGACAGTCCTCGTCCGAACAGTTCCGGCATTGCGACTGGTAATGGCGACCAGGATGGCGTGGATATATGGGTAGCCAACGAGGAGCGTCGCGATAGCCCATCTCGCCCAATGCGAGCTGTCAGCGGGGAGAACCTCTAGAGCAATGAGCAGAGGGAGTGTCCACAGTCCGTTGACGACGCCAAGCAGGAAACGCTGGTTGATCTTCTCCGAGAGCCAAGTCCAGAACAGCAGCTGGATGATGAAGAGAACGGAGGACGGGATGGTGAGCAGATTGGTGGTGAAGGTCCCGAAACCCAAGGCTTTGAGGTTGAGTGTTAGGTAGCTTGTTGGTGGTGTCTGCATCAACAATCAGTATTATTTCGTCAGGATTTCATGCTACGTTTTCCTCTCAAAGTGAGACCTCTATTTCCAGTCAGGGGGGCAGGTTCCGTTCCATGACGGTCGGTACCATGAGTTTCCCTTTGAGCGCAGCAGACAAGTAAGGAAAGACTTACGTTCGGGATGGTCCACGAAAGTCCGATTAGATATAACGGCCACATGTGCCAGTCCTTCAAAGCATCCCCAAGCGTGGTCAGGTTCAGACCTTGACGGTTGTGCTAGTGGCGAACAAGTCAGTCACAGATATTGCAGATCAAGATCAAAATACTTACCATGTCACCCTTCGAAGGGTCATCTCTCAAGATACGGTTAGCGATGATCTTTTCTTCCTCCACGCTGAACCAGCCCTTCCTCCCTCGGAACCAAGAGGCAGTCTTGTAAGGACTGGGTGGCAGATAGAACGCAGCGACAATGCCGATCACTCCAGTGAGCAGGCCCTCGAGGGCGAAGAGCCACTGCCACCCAGCGAGACCGTTGTAACCGCGAAGTCGTAAAATTCCGTAGGCCAAGAAAGCGGAAATGATCGAAGTCGATTGATAAGCAACCCAGAAGAAGCTCAAACGTTTGGGAAGTTCCTTGCTGGTGTAGTAGTAGCTGAGGTAGAGGATCGTATCGGGTATGAAGCCTCCTTCTATCATTCCAAGAAGCCATCGGCAGATGAAGAATGATGTTCGACCGTTGAGGAACGCTTGCATGGATGCCACTAACGACCAGGAAACCATCTGGACTGGGATCCATCGATCAGGTCCAAGTCTCTTCGAAATCATTTGCGATGGCACTAGAGACGCGATCAGCATGACGTTGGGTAGGAGAGAATGAGCGGGTAATCGAACATTCAGCGAACAGAAAAGAACAGTAGAAGATCGTCTGCCCGTTGTTGTAGCTGTTTTGGGCAAACGGTCAGCATGGCTTCGAGTAATAAGATAAGGGGGTTGTCGAACTCATTAGTGTTCATGTGAAGGTCTTTAAGCATATTATCGGACAAGGCTGTGACATATTAGCTTGTGCCTTGGAATGCGTCGTCTGTCGCGAGGACGTCACGAACCCTGTGAGATGTTTCCACGATCCAATTGCAAAGCGAAGAACATCAGACATGCGAAGGTACAGATCTTCCAGTCGAGCTGCAAGAACTTAGTATTCGCTTAAGTATAATAGCAGCGAGACTGCAGCTGACCTTCCTGATGAGCTTCCTCTCCTCCGCTGGCTCCCAGGTGAAGTCTGGATCGTAGCGGTGTAGACCCTCCCATCCATCGCTCGGTCTGTAGTAGACGTCAAGTCCCTTCGAAGCGAATGTGGTGCTGTCGCCATGAGGGTTCTGTCCTTGGTCGAGCGTTTGAGTTGGGCTTCTCAGCACATTGGCGGCCTCGAAGCCTTTGGAGATAGCCTCAGTGACCGAGGATCTTCGTCTGTGCTGGTCTGGTACAGCATCCAGTCCTGCGTGAGGCTCCTTCTGCTCCATTGCAACAAGTTCGTAGGCGAAATCCTGGGAGTGGAAGAGAGATCGCCAGGCTTTGGAGACGGGCCCCAAGAACTTATAAGTGTCCAGGGCCTGCATTTTTCCCATCGGCGAGCTGCTCCGGCATGCGTCAAGACTTGCCAATGGTGCTTATTGGCTCTCAAGAAAAGCCTCGACTCGCCTTGACCCCACGAGGTGCCACGCAGCGGCCACGAACACACGATGCCAAGAGCCAGATAACGTTCATGTCCCCGATGGGTGGGACGTCGTGGCCAATGGCAGCGGCTAAAGGTGGAAAAATTGCGTCGACATTCTGCGCGATAGCCAGGATAACGAGGGCCGGGAGCACGCAAGTGTCTTCTGGAAGCTCGTGAGTGCGTGGTTTGGGCGGCCGATATGTCGTAGCTGCACCCCTCGCAGGTGGATTGCGTGCTTGCGCGAACTTATCGCGACAACAAAATCCCGCCCACGATGCGACCATCGTCCTCACCCAAACGCCACTCCGCGCCCGGGTCCGAGTCGAGTCCGAAGAGAGCATTATTGTTGTGCATGTCGTCTGGATGGGATATCAACTTGATGGCCATGTCGTTTGATCGAAAAGCCATTGAAGCTCGGCCTAACGTTTCACTCGACTGCACAGCAGCGATGAGTGCGATTCGTGCGCCCACCGCAACAAACAGCTGAAAAGTCCAAGAGCTCTCTCCAGATCGATGGAACAGGATCCAATGTGTTCACTAGGACATGTTCGCCAGATATCTTCCTGTTTGAGCATACCGGCGAGGAGTCTCGACCCTCCATTCGAGTCGATAATCAGCCTTACAGAGAGTCCAGTCCCGCGGACTGGGACGATTCCATTCGCCAATAAGGAAATGTCGTCCATCTGATTACTCACAGAACCGACTCGCATGTCGTGCTTAGAGGATGATGTCTCGATGCGAGCTCGTCCGTCTTGGAGAAGCTGGAGCTCTAACGCAATGTCCAGCATTGATGCTATCATTCAGGCACGTCGCCCAGAAATAGGGTGTGACTTATAGGCACTCCCTCCCAGCATCGTGTTCGGTGTTGTGATATCTCCTGTCTGCAATGGCTCCGTCAGCAATCTCGACCGAAGAGGTCGCTCGTGTCGCTACGCTTCCAATCAATGGGAAGAACTCAACATCCCCAGCCCGCGCTCCGTTGCAGAGCTCTGGCTCCCTGGATGCATTCGAGTCTTTCGATGTAACCAATGTTATTGGGAGAGAGTTCCCAACTTTGCAGGTCAGCGAGATCCTCAAAGATGATAACAAGATCCGCGACCTGGCAATCCTCGGTTCGAACCATTGATGTCGGTATCCGTTCTTTGACTGAGTGCCTCCGCAGTTTCTCAAAGAGGAGTTGTCTTCTTCCGCAACCAGGACCTTAACATCGAAGATCAGAAGGTGCTGGGGCAGAAGCTCGGCGAGTTGACCGGCAAGCCAGAGACGTCCAAGGTATGAATCTTCCTCCCGATTACTCAGAAGCAATACTGACGGGAGATGTAGCTCCATCGACATGCTCTCCTCAACTCCAAGCGAGGCCTCACCGTAGACGAGAACGGCAAAGTCGATGACGAAGTGTCAATCATATCCTCCGAGCAGAACAGGAAGTATTATAAGGGGCGATACGATGCTGGGTCGAAATATCTTGCCAGTGATGGATGGCACGCCGAGTAGGTGGTTGGAAAACTGCTGGCCGTCTAAGATCCAAGACTGATCTGATAACAGCATCACCTTCGAACGCATTCCGTCCGATTATGCAATCTTGAAGATCACACAGCCGTCTGACGACGCCGGAGGAGATACCCTTTGGGCGTCCGGTTATGAAGCATACGATCGCTTGTCGCCAGCCATTCAGAAACTTGCAGAGAGCCTGACCGCCACACACTACCAGCCAACCTTCAATGAAGCCGCCAAGCAACACGGCCTCGAGCTCATTGACAGCAATCGCGGCGCTCCAGAGAACAGCGGCCTCGACTTCACCGCTTCGCACCCCGTCGTTCGAACGAACCCAGTCACTGGTTGGAAGTCGCTGTTCGCCGCTGGTGGCCAAGTCAAGCATGGCTGGATCGACGATGTCACTCCGCACGAGAGCGAGATCCTGAAGGAGTATTTCCTGGATGTGATTGCGAAGAATCATGATCTTCAGGTCCGTTTCCGTTGGAACATTAACGATCTAGCAATTTGGGATAATAGGAGCGTCTTCCACACTGCTACCAAGTAAGTGAATTCGTGCTCAGTATAGAGGGACATGCTAATGGTGTATAGTGATTACTTCGGCTCGCGCCAGGGCAACCGAGTAGTGTCGCTGGGCGAGAAGCCATATTACGACCCTAATTCAGTGTCTAGGAGGGAGTCGTTGTTCAAAGCTGGTCTTTAGATAGAACCAACCAAGGCGTGTAAGGACAGAGAATGGGTGGCAGAGGGATGTTGTGAAGCAAAAGTATGAGGTGAGGTGGAGAGAGAATGACTCTTAACGTCGGTGTTCCCGAAGGAGGGAACGGTGTCGTAGTCTCAGAGTCCAGACCAGACCTACTACTCCAATTAGAACATACCTGCTACCTCAATCATGTTAGTCTGGGTGAGTGAGGTGAGATGCGAATCCGAATGCGAGCTAGCGCAGCCTCGCGTCGCTTATTGCCTGAGGCAGCAACTAGGATCGCGCGCGCTGTCCAACCTGCATGCGCAAACCTTGGGGCAATGAGAATCCATTGTTAAATTCGGGAGATGTCAGGCGCACGTACCAATACTTGCTATACCAAATGGAGAAGGTCATAACTACATGCTCCAGCTGCTTTCCACCCTTTTGTTGCAGTTCGACGTCACAGAGCTTGAGGGTCTTGTCCTTTTAGTTAGAATCCTACAAAATGGTATACTAACTATGAGCGATAGGACGAGAAACAGTGGCGAAGGCTATGCTCCAAAGGAACCCGTTTAGTTGTATTTGGTCGGGGACAGCGACACCAAGATCTAACATGGACTTGTTCTCTGAAGCAGGCTCGACACCAGATCACATCGAGCTTATATAACAATCCCCTATCGTACAATCCAATCAAGGATTCCCACTCCCCTGAAAATGCCCCTCACCCTCCCCCAAACTCTCCCCCACAGCCTTCCCCCCAACCTCCAAAGCCTGAATATCCTGCAGCACAAACACAATCCGACACCACTCAGTCTCACTCGCGTTCCTCCACGAATGCAACGTCGCCCTCTGCACCGCGATATCGCCCTCCTCCAATAACGTCGACGTCCCATCATCCAAATCTAAGAACACTTTCCCCTTGAGCACGATCCCATAGTCGAGACTCTTCGTCTGGTGCATCATGCGTGCGTTGTGAGGCGCCAAGTCGACGAGGCGGCAGACGGTTCCGTGGGGCTGCACGAGGTTTGTTTGGGAGGCGGCTAGGAACTCTTCGGAGCGTGCAATGTCTACTTCGTTGGTCAAGTCCGCGGGGAAGCGGTCGGTGGAGTAGAGGTTGTGGATTACGCCGCCGAGGGTCGGGTATTCGATTGCTCTGGCTTTGCGGGAGCTGTGGAGAATTGCTGTCCCGGACTCGTTGTGGGTGGTTATGTTGACTGACGGGGCTCCGAAGGGGGAGGGGAGGGATCCTGTGGGAGGTGCCATGGTTGGGTGTTGCGAGATAGAGCAACTTGGATGAATGAGAGAGTCTTGGAGTGTTGTTGTATATATACGACTTGGAAGGTAGAGTTGGATTTAGAGAAAAGAGGGCCGTATTGGGAGTGATGCACACGGGAAAGCACTGATACACCCATTTGTACGTGATCGTCCTCCTACAAGTCGCTGTCAGCCGGAGGGTCGGGGAAGAGTAACAGCCTTCGAGATGCGGGGATTTCAGTTGGTTCTCGCATTAGTTGACAGAGATGCGAGACGCTCCGGGCCTCGCGTAAGCTTATAGCCTGAAAGGAGTTGTTATTGCAAGAGTAGAAAAGGCAATGAGGATGATGACGGCAGACTCGGACTGCTCGATACTCAGCGGACATTAAAGCCGGACTACTCATGATTTTCGTAAAGTTAGGCAGTGATGGCACAGGCTACAGCCAGCTAACTAACACAGCACAGAAATTCCACCCCACAGGCACACCAATCATATGCACATCAGTCCCACTATGCTTGCTGATTCTTCTCGATCGCCACTTTCAAAACCTCGAGCATTGCATTCATAGCCTTCTCGATCTCATCAACGGGAGCCAATCTAGCTCTCTCGTGAATCTCAGCTGTGGACTTACGAAGTCGAGAGCGAACTGCCGGCCAGTCGACAGATTGCAACTTCCCCCCAGACTTGACGACACGGCCGTTGATGAAGACTGTGTCAATGTCTGATGCGTTTGCGTATAGAACAAGTGTTGCGACGGGGTCGTGGGCTGGGACTAGACGCGGGGAGTCGCAGCGGGTTAGGAGGATATCTGCTCTTTTCCCGGGCGTGATGCTTCCGACGATGTCCCCGAGACCGATGGCATCTGCACCGCCTTGGGTTGCGAGCTTGAGGGCCTCTTCGCATTTTCTGGCAATCTTCATCGGAGGTCCAGGTGCCTTGTCATGCTGCAAGTGTCGATGCGCTTGCAACAACAGCCGCATTTGATGGAACATGTCGCCAGGAGCGGAGCAGCATACATCAACTCCAAGCCCAACTTTACAACCGCAATCTACTGCTTTGAACCCGACCGGAGCCCCCATGCCCATCTGCAATTCGGTGTCAGGTGTGCTGGAGAGCCCAACGCTACGAGAGGAGATCGCGCTCAACTCATCGTCTTCCAGCGTTGAGCCATGGCTGAAAAGTAGATCGGGGCCAAGCAAGCCTTTGCTTTCGAGACTGCGAACAGTGCGCAGTCCCACGTCCCACATTCCCAATGCAATGTGTGCAGTGATCACCGCAGCGCCTAGTTCCCGAGCTAATTCGATCTGAGATACGATTGTCTCTATCGGTACCATTTCAGGCTCTGATGTTGCAAAGCCAAATCGAACGAGTTGATTGGCATCGTTATCGGTGAAATGCTCTTGACGTACTCGACGAGCATCTTCATATCTCCAATCAGGGGTGTCATTCTCTCGACCGCTGTCAAGAGTAGATCCGGTCCATGCAGGATTTCCGTAAGCGCCATAGCAAAAGGTGGCTCGCATATTCGAATCTCTCCAGGCATTTATGACTTTATCGGCATGCTCAGGCGAATTCATGATGTGCGAGTGGTCTATAATTGAAGTGATGCCAGAGTCGATGCATTCTATTCCGGCGCAGTAGTTTCCTGCCAATGTGAGCTGTGGTGAACAACGACAGTGTAAGGGATCAGATACCAAGATACGCATCCTCAGCGGTATAGCAAGAACCAAAGACGTTGCGAAGCACTTTCACGTAGTCAGATAGGACGAAGTCGGCGGCGATTGTGCGTGTTTGCGTCTGCCATGCATGCCGATGGGTATCCACGAAGCCAGGAGACACTATCATGTCAGTCCCATCGATCACCACCTGTTCTGCAGACACCGGTAGTCCTTGCGCCACAGCAGCAATGAACTCTCCATCGATAGCAACATCGCAGTTGTTGACGACACCGATCTTGGGGTCCACCGAGACGACTGTAGCGTTTTGAATCAAGTATTTCGTAGCCATGTTGAATCACACAAGTGAATGCACCTTTCGCTCTTGTAGGAGACTTGCCTTTCTCAGGAGCGCTGTAGTCCTTTATAGGAGAATGACTTGAAGCTCCTACCGTATCAGTCGTACCATGCCCGCACAGTCAGCTTCTGGGCTGCATTTGCCGGTTCGGACAATGCGGCCAAGCCTTGGAGCGGGGTTTGTTGGACAGAGGCGCTGTATGTTGATCGCGAGATATAACCACGACCCTGAAGTAAAGTCATGCAGAGTGTCTTGCATGCGTCAGAAGGAATTAGGGTTAAAGGAGTGCATTTGGGATGCGTCAGCGGCCAAGCCGGTAAGCTTCACAGCCTTGCCGGCGAACGAGGTCTGCTCACGTAATGCAATGGTTTGCATCACATAATACTTTCACAGGTACAGGCAACTGAGGCCATTACTGGCAGCGGCGTTTCCGTAATGAGGTGCGTTTGAAACCGACCTGTGAGCCGTATTGAGGGGAGCACGGAGCAGAGACTGCTGGCCGTCGACTGGCTCTGGTTGAGTCTACGATCTCGTCCATAATTGATGCGACCCTTCCTCTGCTCATGTCCTCGGTGTTCGATTCTATCAGACGATGTCTTGATGACTGTATGTTGTCCTGGAAGAAAAGGTTACAACATTCTAAGAGGGGCTGAGGTTGCAGGCCGTTATTCAATTTAGCGCCGGGAAGAGTACGGTCCGTGCCGAAACGCTTACTTGATCCTGAGCTCGAAGCTCTTCGCCTGCAGTGGTCAGGACGGCTCCTCTGGATTGACATTCTTGACACGGCCACACCATTCAATGCCTCCTCGCATACCCCTGACCACACGGTCTGTACGAATAATCCACAAAGATTCCTATGTCTGTCCATCATGTCTGCTGAAGGACGCCGGGCGTGCAGAGCAGCCGACGCCCATTAGGAGATTCACATCGGAGAGGAGAGTACGGGACAGGACAAGGCCAGACCGAAACGAGGGACCCAAGGCTAGAGTTACTCATCGATATGCCTCGAATGGTGCCCTGGCTTCGTCGACCGCCGTAAACGCGCCATCGACTGTGCCCTTTGAACTACGCGACCTACACCAACATCTACAGCTACTTCAAGACAAAGCCAGCGTTTACGTCGACCTATCGCGCCTTCAACTCGCTCTTCGAAGTCTGGAGAGTGAAGATCCAATCATCAGAATTGCTTTCCTTGGTCTGGGGTCGAATGGAGTCCAGTCGGCTCGAAGGCTGGCAAGGTTATTGCTCAGTGATGAGCTCGGAGAAGAGGCTGCGTGGGAACAAGAGTTGTTAGATCCAAGAGATGGCCGAAGCGTGCTTTTGAGGTATGGAGGGGAATCTGAGGAAAGTGGAGTACAGCCTGCCAATTCGCCTTTGGTGAAAGAGATGCGGATACCTTCAGCACGACTAAAAGGATGGAACGTTGAGATTCTGATTACTGGCTTCAATGCCAGCGGCTACAACACCTCAGACTCCGCGGAAAGTACGACAGAACTCGAGGAGAGCATTCTTGTACCACCGATTACAATGCCTAATTCGAACGGTGGTAGAGTGGGTTTCGTGCGGTATCCCGTCCATAAGGCACTGATCGTGTCGGAAGGCGTAACTGGTGCGGTGGAGCTTGGAAAACTACCTGCGGCACTCGCCGACGACAGACTAATCAGTGCGGCATTGAATCTCCCTCTTCGCGGCAAAGCAAGCGAAGATGGCACGTCCCTGAAAGCGATTTCTATCGATATCGTCGAACCCGCACTGCAAGCGCTTCGCAAAGACTATCGAGCAAACGGGGCAATCTACAGCTCCCAATGGCAGCAAAGCAATGTAGCCAGTGTTGCCAGCTGGCTGTCCAAGGCGTCGCGGCCAAGCAGTGAAGGGCATAGCCTGAAGCCAGCCGTCGAAGCCCTCCTCAATTCCGAGCTGGCACGTAGCACGAACCTCGTCTCCACGACGGAGGCAAAGGCCCGATCTTCCTCTGACGCCGTCCCGGAATCCAAGCGAACTACCCTTCAGAGCGCCATCTCGTCCTGGTCTGAGGAAGCCCACCGAGATCTGCAGCTCAACCTCAACAATGCTCTTACATCGCCTGCATGGCGCCGGACGTCGTGGTGGCGACTATTCTGGCGCATCGACGAAGTATCTATGTCAGCAAGCGACGTGCTCCGACGTGGGTGGCTGGTGGATGCAGAACAGAGTTTGGCGTTCATAAGCGGACGCATTCTGGAGGCTGGTCTCGCCAGCGAAGAAGATCTGAAGAAAGACTCAGTCAGTAACATCGAGGACGCCAAGCTCCTTCCTGGTGTCTCGAGGGAGGAATTCGATGAGTACAAGGCAGCGAATGCTCCGAGCGCCGCACCACAGAAGATTGAGAGTCTTGCGAATCTGACAGAGTTCCCCGTCAAAGTCGCTCGCATGAAAGAGGAAAGTGGACTTGATGTCTTCTTCGACCCGCCCTGGCCTCAGACCATACACTTGGCGCGCGAACAGATGCTGCACCAACTTGTCCCGTCGATGCATCTCAAGGCGCAAGCATTGCTTCTGACGTCCCTCTCCACGATTGGTGGATCGGCTGCGTTGGCAGGATGGTTATGGGTAGCGTCTGGTGGTGTAGCCTTCTACGAAGCTGGTGCCATCGCAGCCTTGGGACTTGTTTGGGCTCTGAGACGTTTACAGACGAAGTGGAGCTTGGAAAGGCAGAAGTTTTCCGAGACTGCAAGGGAAGACGCAAGAGGAGTGCTCGCAGAGGTCGAAGGCAAATTGAGGCGGCTGGTCACCGAGGGCGGTAGAGTGGCGATCCGAACAGAGGATGAGAAGGAGTGGATAGAGGCACGTCAAGCGATAGGAGCCTGCCAGGAAGCACTGAAAGAGGCTGCAAGCCATGGCAGCGATGGGAAGTAAGACTGCAAAAGATGACTGAGGGTTGAAGCTACTCTTTGATGGCTACCATCAGTCCCTCACCACCAACAAAATGGCGCCAGAAACCAGATCGAAATGAAGACGATACGACTAGCCCAGCGCTAAATTCTCATGCAAACGTTTACAAGCCCAGCATCAAGTTCCTCATCGCATCAGCGCCGCGCCCAGTAGCAAAACCAGACCGAATCGTACCTGCTCGTAAGGCTGTAATCTCCCATCTGCCGCACCAGTCGATACCCCAGGTCCAGCCGACGTGCTGCTAGCAGCTCCACCAGCAGACAGTTGCGTACTCCCAGGTGCACTCGTCCCCATCGTCGACATCACAGTTAGATTAGTCGCACTCGTCGCTCCCACCCCAGCACCAGCCTCCCTCACCACAAATGCCACCGTATCCTGTATCTGATCGTTCTCGCTGATATCTCTCCGAAAATCCTGCAGACTGAGCTTCGCCCCGGCGCCGTATACGATGCCCCACCAGATGCGGTAGGGCTGTTCGGTGTTGTATGCGCCTGTGGTTAGTTCTGTGGCACGTCAACGTCAATCAACGGAAACCGCTTGGAGTGGAGACTATCTTGCTTTTGGGGATTCAATGTACTGACTGACCTGAATACCCAATACACGTCCCACCCGCAAGGCTCTCGCACTCGGCGAGAATGAAGCGCGCCCAGCTGGAGGCGTTGTATTGGTTATAGGGTTTGTAGAGTGTCTCGATGACGGAGCCGCCGCCGGCGTCGGGGCTGGGTTTCCAGTTTAGTGGGGTGGGGAGGGAGAGGGAGGTGTAGGGGGCTGTGCTGTTGGGGAGGGATAAGGCTTTGGAGGTGGAGATGAGGCTACAGTAGAGGGTAGCCCATATCAGTTTGGTCAGCAACATTGTTGGGGGTTCGGGAGATGCGCATGGTCTGCAAGTGGCTCCTTTGATTTTATAGCTTAGGGAGCAGGCTTTATTGTTCGTGTCGATGTGTACCTTTGTACATCCGCATTCGCGTGGTTCCGTATCAGCCCACAGCAGCCACGCTGAATGGAATCTATCGCTCATTCGCTGTTGCCTTGGCAGCAGTACGGGAAGGGCGTTTTTGAACCTCTTGATAAACGAAGGTCTACCCTATGGTGTTACGAAAGCTTTGTATTCTCGGCAACGACCACGGAATGCGCTCTGTTCTCAAAATCTCAACACTCCATACGCTCTTCAGCCACTACGCGACTGCTGGAGAAGCCCCTTTCGCTGTCGAGGGATTACAGGAAGCGTAACCCTCGACCTGGCCGATGGTCCACGATGGACACCCCAGACGGGACCACCCACCGCAGGGATACGCGCAAAAATATCAACATCCGCTCCTGCGAGCGCCAAACGAATACAATAAGCCGCAGGGACGAGGATCGACAACGGATTCAGGGCAAATGTGACCTCGACCAACTCTCCAGGTACCAAAGGCATGGCGTCTTTGCGGAGGAAGCTATGCTGAGGACCAATCGCTGCTTCAGGCGAGGGTTCATTTGAGACTCGACGATGAATGCCTCGAAGGTGTCCTTCGGTCAGGTAGATGACTTTGCCATCGGGGGCGACGAGTTCCAGATATGCGATGAATGCCCCGTCGGTCTCGGTTGATGTCAAGGACATGGTCACGACGGGATGGCCTGTGATCTCGACGTCTTGGGAAAGCGGTGGGCTTGTATAGCGTAAGAGACGCTTGTCGACTTCTGCTCGATCGTGGTAAAAAACCGGGCCGCCGTCCTGACCAGTGTGCCAGCGAGTTGTCTTGCCGCTGCCGACGCCGAAGTCGACGGCATAGGTATCTACACCATCCGCAGTGAGGTCTCTCACCAGGCGGCTATCAGGACCGAAATGCCACTCTTCGTACTTCGTCTCCGGCAGCGGCCATGTTCTAGTCGTCTTCCATCGTTGTTCGCCACGAGTAAAGTAATCGATCCGCTTCCCCATATCTCTCATCTCGCCATCAAGACCCTGTTGGATGAACATATATACCATTGCTTGCTGGGTGAGGTAAGGCATGATCTTGTCGTTTTCAGGGCAAAGGGGATCAAGGGTGCTTCTGCCTCCATGACCCCAGGGTCCGATAACGACCTGGACTCGATCTCTCAGAGTCAAGAATCGACGTATTGCCCCGTTTGCTGTGCATGTGTCCATCCATGAGGCCCAAGTCTGACATGGCATCTCTGCCTCGTTGACACGCTCCATGTGGGCAGCAATACCAAAGTCTGTCATGGACGTACCGTGCCAAGACGACGGCCGATCGTCACGATACGTGACTTCCTGAAGACCCTCCCACACTGAAGGGACCGGTCGATGCTCTTCCAAGGCGTCTCGAAGCATCTGCCCGCCTTCAGACTCATCTACAAGTCGAACTCCCGGCAACAGTTGTCCTTGGGCATTCCTTTTGAGGTTGAGATCGAGATTCTTGACTCTCATCCCCCATGTGCGTCCCATGAAAGCATTCGGAAGCCCTCCCGGAAAGTACACGTCGGTGTAAGGATCGTAATCAGCATACCGCGGTACAATCACCTTGAGCGCCGGGTGCTTTCGCTCGGCCATCCAATCTGCAGTGTTGGCGCTGTATGAAGTCACGGTGCCTGCAATCCTACCGTCAGACCAGGATTGAGCGACAATCCAATCCATGATCGGCGTGAAGTCCAGTGTTTCCAAGCGGGACCTGTGATAGGGCCATTGTCCAAATGAGGCTCCTGTGCCCCGTACATCACCGTGGATGGCGACGAAACCTCGTTCGGCGAAATAGGTCTGCCAGGGGTAGAGGTCTTCGCCGATCTTGTTCCGCCAGTATCGTGTCATCATGAGGACCGTTGGGAAGGTTGTTCCAGAGGGTGCTTCAGGGAATAGGATGTCTAGCGCGATCTTTGTGCCATCGGTTGCAGGAACGTAGACGCCCTGCAGTGGACCAAGTGCATGCGTAGGAGGAGCAGGTGATGTGCAATGAGACACTTCATTGTCATGGTGGAGGGAGTCGGCCATGTCCAGGTAGAAGCAGTGCGAGTAGAGACGCGAAGACATCTCAAGGTGCCGTGGGCATGTGATCTTGTAATAAGAGCTCGTGGGCGTAAGCTACAGCTAGCGTGACAGCCAAATCCGTTCGTCGGCAGGTGAAGCCGAATTTAGAGTTTGCTAGCGTGACCTGGGGGTTGAGTGGTCGAGTCTGATCAACTGGTCTCCAATCAGCCTGGCAACGGCAAGCTTGTCACATTGTGTAGAAGGCCTCGAGAGCTCCCGCAAGCACGCGAAGGGTGCCATTCTTCGGGGGTGATCGTCCTAAAGGTGAATTCACGTTAGGCTCCATGTGAAGTTGGCCATCATCTCGAGAATGCAGTCCCAGTCACTGCCGCTTCCCTGGCGATATTCTGCTTCTTTTGCGGGTGCTTTCTTGTACTTGCGAGTCGACACAACCGGCTCATCTACGTGGATATCGCGGTGTCGCCAGATCTTCAAAATCATCATGCGTACAGGAGCAACATTCTTCACTTGTTGTTAGTCTTTGAACGGTATGGTTTATAAATTCCTTGCATCTGGACTCACCCAGAACCTGCGGTCTTTCTCGATCTGTTCGAATAAATTCAACACCCGAAGTCTCAAGAAATCGTCATTGGCACTGGATCCAGCCATGAATATTGGCCATAGTCGGTTCGCCACGGTTCTCGTCAGGCCTGGATTGTCTTCAAGAAGGGACAGTATCTGGCTGGTCAAATGCAGTACCTCCGATTGCGAGAAGAGAGGACTCAAAGAAGTCGTTCGTACAGCGATACGTGCTCTTATAGAGGCGACTTTGTGATGGAGATAGAGCAAGCAGGCCAGTCTATACGCTTCGGCACTTGCTGAGAGCTGGACTGTAGTTGAGAATAGAAGATTTGGCGGGACGTCTTGGCGAAGCCCTTCAAGCGATGTCTTGATGTCAGCAGCGATTCGATGATGATCTGCGACTAGTTTGCTGTTCGAAGGATACTCAAGGTCTGTGATCTGGTTGATGAGGAGCAGTAAACCGCTAGTCAAACCAGTGTAGGTATTGATCTGGAAATGGTCCGTTGGACCCATCCATTGGAGTAAAGTGAGTGTCATCTTGGATGGATTTCCAGACAATGGCAGGATATTGGTGTCTGAATCCGAATGTCGATTTGTGTCGCTTTCCTGCGAGACGTTGTAGGGGTCTGTCGATGCATGAGATTCAATGTTCTGCTCGGTGTATCTATTCATTGCCTGCTCCAAGTGTTCAAGGTCAAGCACGGTCCTGTCCACCACGAAGTGGAAAAGCAAGTAGTCGACAAGAAACGATGGTAAGCTGAAAGCCTTTTCACGGCAAGCAAGCATGTGCATGAGCCCGGTGAGATGATTGGCCCATGTTCGGTGGTTGTTACGAGAGATCTAGATGCGTCTCAGCAAGCACAGAGGCTTCAGTATCAGAAGGATTCCACACCTCAAACCAGCATAACAGAATAGAAGCCGCACAGGCCTCGAGAAGAGAGGTGTGAGACATGTGCAAGTCGTCAATGGTGGTGATCAGACCTCTCAAGGCGCTTGAGTGGTATGAGAGAGTTGTCTGTTGATAGGAAGGCTCGCGTAGACTCATGACCTTTGCTGAGACGGCTTGTAGAGCATGCAAAACTGGAGGGGATTCCAATGCCAATGGAATCAGAACACCTCTGAATGGATTACCCCCTGGACTGTCCTCGATGGTTGCGGTACTGCAGATAACGAGATCGTAGAAGCTCATCAGCGTCTCATTATACTTTGATCCTTGGCTTAACTGTGGAGATCGAGGGATCGAATACGGCTCGGCCTTCTCGACCACCTCAGGCACGCGTTGTTGGAGTGTGGTGGCTGCACATTCTTCGATAGCGTCTGCACGCCCTTCGATATCTGCAGCACTAGTGTTCAAGAAATGAGTGCAATTTTGGCCAGTGGAAAACAACGACTTCCTTGCACGAAGTTTCAGTCCATAACTGTTGTGAGATGGGTGAGTTGGTCCACGGCCATGGCTAAGTCCCTTCGCGTGGGAGTCTTCAGGCCAAATCAGCTGTAGACCATAGTCGCATGTCTTGTTCTTGCAGTAACAACGGGTACAGATCGGTCGTTGCTCTGCAAGGCTATGGTTAGAAACTGTTATTCTAGACGGAACATATATCATCGCACCATCACACTTTACATGACTTCGTCGACATGCCGAGCAACCTTCACGGCTGCGGTGATGCATTTTTCGGTGTGGCGATAGCCAATTGCTCTTCTGCTGTTTTCATGAGATGTCGAGATCGAGAATGCAGCCCATCTCCGGTATGCATGCGACCAACAGAGGTTGGCATGATGGCTAGAAGGGGTGAATGAGTAAGAAGTGCTCACCAAAATGAATTGGGACGGGAAGCAGGTGCAGCCGGTTTTAGAGTTCGGCAAGACAGAACGCTTGGACCGCGAGGCTGACTAACCGGGAGTCGCCCGAAACGGCACCTTTCTTCTGCCATCAACCTTCATCCCGATCCAGCCTCACGTTCATGCGGTATACGTAGAATATCTTTGGCAATGCTCTGGTAGCATGCGAATCTGTATCCTCCCCTTGTCATTTGGAAGAAATGCCGCAGCTCGGATGAAAAGACTGTCCAACGACCGCACAAGATAGGCAGCCACGTATGTACCGGGCATTTGGGACCTCAAACTTAAATCATACTCGTCAATATGGATGTTGCAGATGGGACCACTCCCAATAGGACGAGGTATAGGGCCATCAAAGCCCACCGCAAGTCTCGCGCCGGCTGCTTTACATGCAAGGGAAGAAGGATCAAAGTACGTCCTGTTCTCCCACTAAGAGGATGCACTCTGTTTGGCTCTGACACATGATGCAGTGCTGCGAGACTAGGCCAAGATGCGTGAATTGCAGTCGCGGAAATCTGCATTGCGTATATCCAGAGACACGGCCAACAACGATATCGGTACAGCCAGGTGGCGTCCAGTATCAGTCGCGGGGCTTCAGCTTGAAGGACATGCGTTTCTTCCACGACTTCATGACGGCCAGCTACCCACATCTGCCCCTGGAATGCGATCATGCGTGGACGAATGATATTCCTCTTCTTGCACAGCAAGTCAGACACTCATCTTCTCAAGCACGGCTGAGCCGCGAACTGACTGTCTGTTAGCACGAGTTCCTGATGCACGCCATTCTAGCTCTTGGTGCAGCTCATCTTCATAGAAACACGGACCTTGAACTAAAAGGGACCGTGGAACAACATAGAGCGATGGCGTTATGCGGCCTTGTCGAGCCGCAGTCTGACCTCTGCACACACGGCACAGGCAGAGAAGGTCGCCTCAACGCCCAACTAGCCACCGCATACGCTTTGAACTTTACGGCCTCGTACATGGGTGACACTATGAGTTCTTTTCTCACATTTGTGAGAGGATGTGCTTCACTAAGTAGAGAGATTATCTTTTCCGGGTATTCGTCGCCATTCTTCCCCCAAGACGGACACACCATGTTGCCAGAACACCATACCCAAATCATGACCCGGCGTCTCCAAGGTGCTCGGCTAGCTCCTTTCCCTGACAACGACGAAATTCAGAAAGCGAAGCGGTCTCTTTCCTATGCAGCTCGTGTATGCACTTTCACCCCTGTCGAGGTGGAGATGCTGGTTGAGTTGCAGAATGTTCTTGACAAAAACACCGAGCCGATCAAAGGTCAGTCACCGGAAACACATGTATGAGGTCAAGGAACTCTAACCTGTTGCTTAGCATACTCTAGCCACGTAAAGATCTGGAGCATCCTCGCGACCATGGACGGAGATGCTTTCGCACGTTTCACTGATATGACACACCTCAGCAGCGTCATGCTGCAATCCCATTTCCTCGCCCTCGACGAATTGCTCTGGCCACTGTCCAACTTTGAACTCCCGAAGGGAAGGCCGCAACATGCTGTTTCTGGCATCAAGTCGATCTGTGCTCTGCCGTCGTATGCTGGACCGGAACAGCGTCTGGCTTCGCAATTAATCGAGTGGCCGATTTCGTTTCTGAACAGGAATAGTGAGACATCGGCAGCTAGCATGGGCATTGCAAGTGGCCATAATACGCTTGTTAATGCAAAGAACACTCCCGGCGGTCATGAATTGTGAGGCTGGTAATACCCAAACTCCCGAGGTCACAACAAGGACAAAGCGACCGCGAAATGCGAAGGCGAGCCCCAAAAGTCCGACTCCAAAGGCCGCTCCCCACCAAGAACATTTACCAGAGTTCTCTCCAAAAAGTACCTACCTCCCCCTCACCTTCGTAAACCCCCAACTAACCACCCCAAGCACCCCCGGCGCCATCAACGCACCCACAATCTCCCTCCTCCCTATCCCCACTCCTCTCTCCCTCGCCACAACAGCCCCACACGCCAACGCCCCAAACCAGAAATAGAAGTTCTGCCCGAGAGCCTTCCAACCCAGCGTGAGGTACGCCCAACCCAAGAAGACGTTCAAGCTACCCAAAGGCTCGAGACGGAGGGCGCGGTGGAGGGCGGTGGCGAGGAGGAAGAAGGCGGCGAAGGAGTGGATGACGAGGAAGAGGAGCAGGTTGTCGAAGGAGAAGGTGGAGCGGAGGGAGGTGCAGATCCGGCGGAAGAGCGTCGGTGGTGCGGGGGATTGTGTGGGTGGGAGGGGTTGTTCCGGGGCTTGGATGTAGATCTGCTCGTAGCCGCCGTACAGCACCGCCATCCGGGCTAAGCGGGTTTCTGGCTGGCAGCGTTCGAGGCGCGTGCTGTTCGTTCGGTGGAAAGTTTCGGTGGCTGGGTCGGGAGCGAGTTTGATGGCTATGAGACGGTCGTGCTCGTCTTTGCAGTTTAGACGGAGGAGGAAGGGGCGAGTGGTCTGATTCCACAACCCGTTGAACGTGGACTGCCGCATCCAGCGCGTGACGAGCCCCGTGACGGAGCGGGCTGGGTTGAAGAATTCGATGCCGCGGTTGGTGACGGTGTACGGAGGGCGGTTGTTGTGGAAGTTGGTCTTTTCAATGCGGCCGCTGTGTTGGAACTGGGAAGGCAGCGAGGCGATCATGCCTCGAGGCTGGACATCATTGGGATCGTTTGCATCGCGAGTGGCCTGCCAGGCGAAGATCGATTCGCGTCGGATTTCGCGATGATGGCTTCTTGCAGACGACGGAAAGCGCCCCATCCTTCGCCGTACAGAAGTGGGAGGCTGACGTCGAAGAGGCCGAGCATGCAATACGCCATGTCCTCCTTCTTCTCCGTTCGACGCCCCGAGACCCAGCTCATCCTGTGCGCAACGCTCGCTTGATCCGTACTTTTCTCCTTCGTCAGATAGCACTCATCAATGTTAGTGACGCCGCTGATCTGCGCAGCGAGACTCTCCCTTGTGCCCAGAAATCTCGTCTGACCCTCTTCCAACTGGTAAAACCGCACCTCCTTCGGCGCCAGCAACTCCTGCAACGTCCACCCGCGCGTGAACCATCTGCACTGGCTCAACGCCCCTCCTGCATCGTCCAGGAGGGCGAAGCACACCTCCGCTTTCTCATACCACGAGTACATGGAGTTGATCGCCTCCTGCAGCTCGGCGCTGCTGTCTTTGTTGATGCAACAGGTGTCGACCCAGACATACTGCAGCCCGTTCTCCACCGCAAGCTTGCAACACTCGCGGATCTTGTGAAAGCCTGGCCTGGTAGCGCGGACGGCAGGGTCGGAGAAGTCCTGGAAAGTGACCTCTTGCTGGCTGGGTCTGAGCCATGTGTGCGAGAGGATGGCGTAGGCTTTTTCGTCGGGCGTGGCGACGTATTCGAGCTCTAATTTCTCGGCGTGGATGAGACGCATGATGGTTGTGAAGGATGGCTCGCGTTTCGAAAGATGGGATGAGAGTGATCATGTTTATATGTTTTCTCATCGCAAGGCTGAGGGACCGTCATCTGAGGGGTTCATGCTGAAGGAGGGCGAGTGGTGTGAGCAAATGGCTGCTTAGCCAAGGCTGAGGGCGTTCTTGGCTCCTGTGCGACAGAAAGAAGACGTGGAACTGATGGCGCTGGAGGTACAGTATTGGTTGACGTGCGGGCTACCAGGAAATGCAGCAGTTGTGCCATGGCACGGATTGGGGTGGCATTCATGCAGTCTGCAAAATGAGCTCCAGGGTTGCGGTGATCAGGAGATTGATGGATGATCAGGTGCTGTTGTTGCCAGTCGTTTGGTGGCCTTCGTCTTCTCCCTGTCCGGCGAAGAAAGCCATGCCCTTCGCCAGCAATCCACCCAGAGCATCGACAATCCTCTCCTCATTATCCTCCAGCACCGTCAAGATATAAAACTTCCTCGGCACGATCCCGTCCTTCATCATATCTTGAAACACCCTTCCAGACATCTTACTCCACTCACCATACTTTCTAACCTCCTCACCCCCAGGCAACGTCATCAAACTGTCATACGTGTGATAAACCATCAACGGCCACCGACTAGCAAGATACAAAGGCCCAAAGATCATCTCCGCGAAAACGGCGAGGAGTCGTGCTCGAATCCACCCGCCGTTGTTCGCCCACTCTTTGAATTTGCCCATCCAGGGGTATCGCCCTTCGAAGAACGTCCGCGACATGTCGTAGTAGATCTTGTCGAGGGAGAAGTGTGTCCAGGCGAAGGCTAGGACGTCGTTGGTTAGGAGAGGTTGGATGTTTCGTATGACGATGCCGTTGAGGGGCAGGCCGGTCCAGGAGAGGTCGTCGCAAATCATCGATTGGGGCGGGGAGAAGAGGTGTAGGACTTCTTTGGTGATGAGGCTCACTGTGGCGCTCATCTCGTCGAGACCGAGTGCGTACCGGAGAGCCCAGCAGAAGGTTGTGATCTTTTTCAATGATGCAGCTGAAGAGATATTGTCAGGTTCGGCGGAGTGTTCTTCGAAGATCTCGACTAGGCCTTCGACCAAGGCTCGTAGGTAGACTTCGGAGAGAGGCATATCGTAGTAGGGTTTGAGCTTCGCTTGGCAGATTCCCACAAGACCAAAGATCTTGTCGCGCGGGTCGGTGCACTTTTGGCCGGCGAATTGGATGATGGCTTCGTAGAGGGGGATGCATGTGTTGAAGTGGCCTACCAGTCGCTGTTGGTGGTGTTTTCGCCAGAGTAGTTCACTCATCATGGTTAATTTGTGGGCCCCTACTAAAGTCAGTACATGTCGGTAAACGGTAGACGTCGACGTACCCATCTTGAGTGGACCATTGTCTCGAGCAGGCTGATACGCCCTGTGAGGCGGTAATTGTGCCTTGTCATAAAGCCCATGGATTTCAGGACGTTGTTCTTCCACAACGATCTGAAGATCCACCCAGTCGAAGGCCACTTTCCTACACCGAAACGTCAGGTTCCTAGCGAGGAGAATCTCTTGAACAGGCCACAGACGGGTCCAGTAGTCATCCTCCAGAAAGATGTGCCATACCGTCGTCTCTTGAACAGCCTTGAACCTTTCGGCGTACCTCTCTCGAGCGTACTTTTCCATGGATTCTTTCATCATCGCAATGGCTCCAGCAGGTAGGTGCTTTAGTTCAGGATCGTCATCCAGATCATCGGTCATCTTCTTGAGAGCTTTTCGCATTTCGGCGGGTGAGGATCGGATCGTCATCTCCTCGCCGTCGATAGTCGGTCTTTTGCTCTCGCATCGAAGCCATGCTACTACCTCGGTTGCGCTGGTATAGATTTGACGCATCAAGGCGACTTGGTGACTTCGCTCACGGACGTCGTGCTGATTGATGCAAATGGCGTCGATGAAGAGCCAACTAGGGTTGCCTTCGTGTTTCATAGTCTTCAAGAAGTCGTGGAGGTTGCCGCGGACATGAAAGGTACTTTCGTTGAGGGTTAGCATATGCTTCGGGTCGTCAGCGGTCCAGCGGTATGACAAGGCAAGGTAGTCCGGTGCTTCGTCCAGACTGAATGTTGCAAGCTGGCACTTGATGTCACGTTGTTGATCCTCGATGATGCGAAGGAGACGGATACTGTCTGCACCGTCGACTAACGCAGGGTATTGAAAGGACTTATTGCATTGAAGAAATTCTGCTTTGCATGTCCCACAGCGATTGGATCCCTTCGTAGGTAAGAGTATCGCCGCTCTCCATCCACCAAGCCAAGCGACACACGAGAGAAGGGTGCGATAGATTGTCCATACCGACTCGAAAGTCCAGCCCAAAACAATCCAGGTATGGTATTGTACGAAGCCAAATGCTAGGAACCCGCCGAGAGCGCATTGAGCAAGATACTTGAGCAGGACCCGGGGTATGTACCGCAACATGGTTCCCATGTAGTTAAGGAGCACGGAGAATTGTTTGAGTACAACATCGTGAGTGGCGTTCAGCTCGACTATGGTGTTCAATGAAGTTGGTGCTCAGCCGCGAGACGATCTGCAAAGATGCCGCTACTGCAGACTTGCCTAGATCGAAGCAAGCTTGCCTTAGAACTGAGTGTTAGCTATAAGGGAAATGGATGGGTATTGACTCAGGCAGAAAGTGAGTGGGGAAAGCTTGTTGAAAGATACGAAAGTCGTCGTTGCGGTCGAGCGTGGGACCGTAGTTGTACGATTGTACGCGTAGAAGGATTCTGATACTCTACCTGAGCTCGACCTGGCTCAGTACAGCTTCTCCTGGCGAAGTGCTCGCTTGGAAAGCAAGGCAAGCGGCGGATGGCAACTTGTAGCTCTCGAAGCTGATACTGCGCGACATCCTGAGGCTGGCATGGAGTAGCTGTGTCGCATCAAAGAGGCACAGGCGGCGTTCCTTGTCCACAGCATTTCCCGCCGGTCAGTTTCTGCCGTCTCAGGCCAAGTCATGTCGCTAAGTCTTGGATGCTTGCTCGTTCCATCCAATACGTCCAGCGGTTATGCAGTCATGTGATGGCCCGTCACTGGCGACAACATATCCAGCATTTGCTCATTGCTCGTATGAAATTCGCGCACAAGCAAACGATGAGGATGAGATCATGAGCGTTTGCTGGAGTGGGCGCGCCGTCTCTTTTGTACGGCGGCCGTTCAGATAGGCGGTTTCAGAGGGAGTCTAATCAAAGTTTGGTTAAAAGAGTCAAGTAAAAGTGCAGGTGGAATTGAGTTGCGGCCCCTAGTCCAATGTGAAACACCTTTCTCCGCATGCATGGACCCCCTGAACGCGACGTTGGAGGATGGCGTCTGTGCTGGACAAGGGACGGGCACCGACCAGCTGCGGTCATTCACTACTACATCTACCACCACCTCATGTGTCACCACCGCCCGACAATACCTGTTTGCTGCACTGCACTCGGCCTGGTCACTTCGACCACAAACAACACACCTGCCATCACCCATCACCGACTTACCATATCCGCTCATTCCAACAACACTCGCTACACCATTGACAGCTGAATACTCCCCTCCACAATGGGGCTGTTGAAACACTTCCGCTCCAAGTCCCGCCTCAAGGACACCAGCCCGCAACCAACCAGCAGCCAACCTCCAATGCCATCGATGCCGCAACACGTTCGCTACGGACCCGATTACACGCAACGACTCCCCGACAAGGTCCTCGCCAACATCTTCTCCTACGTCTGTCCCCACACCCTTGACTTCACATACGAAACATGTGAAGACTCTCAGATAGGCGACGGCTGCATGCTCTGTGACCTACGAGATCTCTCAAAATGTGCCCAAGCCTGCAGGAAGTGGTATGCTGTGGCACAGGGATTACTGTACACCAGCGTGCGGATAGATGCTGTGCATTACTGCGAGCTGGAGGACATCTTGGCGGAGAGGCGCAAGAAGGGCGGCAAGCACTTCCGGAGCAAGAGCGCGGTCGAACCGGTCGAGATTCCAAATATAAGACTGCAATTGCTGTGTCGGACAGTGAGGGAGCAGCGGAACTTGGCCGCGCAGACCTTGTTCCTGAAGATACCATACATGACGAGAGAGACTGCAAAAGGAGACCTTGCACGGACGGTGTCGGCGCTGCCAAACCTGAGATATGTTGATCTACCGGATGGCTTCTACTCAGGGGACCCGAGCTGCTTGGCTTTGAGGCAGGAGCTGCAAGCCAGATGCCCGGATATCAGGAAGATGACATACCGCAGCGGCTCTGAAGACGCGCTTGAATTGCTGGCACATCGACACTGGCAGGCGATTCAGATACTGGACTTGGTCAATCTCTCGGTTGAACCGGCTACTCTTCGGATAGTCCTGGCCAGCTTACCAACCCTGCACCAACTGACATTGTCCGATATGACCTGGATTGACGACACGATATTCCAGCCTGCGACTGGCAACATTCCAGACTTCCCGCCCCTTCAACTGCTCAAGCTTAAAGACACACCTAATGTTACGGCTCAAGGACTCAACATCTGGCTACAATCTCCACACGTGCGCGAGATGCTTTTCTCCCTGACCTTGGAGTATACCGGCGTTACGGTGCAAGACCTACATACCGTGCTTTGGGAAGCTAGCAACATCCAGCACTTGGCGATTGTAGAGACTGTGTCCAAGTCACTTACCCTCACTGCACAGCAAATACCGGCTCTGTCGTCGATATCGCTCAAAACATTGCACTTCGAAATCTCCAGCAGCGACGATGTGCATGGACTGCAGAAGCCGGCAGAGTCCTACTATTCCTACTTGGCGTCATCGCTGCACCAAAATGCTTTGCCAGGCCTTTCGACGTTGTATGTACGGGACCAGACCTTCCCCGAGTTGCTTCTCATGCCGCCAATTACTGCGCCATTCGCCAATGGATCTGATCGCGCATCGTTGAAGAGCAAGCCGAGCAACATCAGCGCTCAGTCAGGATCACTGCGTGGTGCCCCAGTCAACGGCCGCGGCTTCAGCCAAACTCTTGAAGTCTTCTCCAAGGGCATTGACGAGCTCGAGTGGGTGTTCACATCGATTGCTCCCGCTGCTGGAGGTCCAGGGAACAGAAACAGCATGATGACAGGCGGACGGCCTCTCAGCGCATACAGCGCTTCGCGAGGACTAGGACCCCAGTGGGCCCAAGGCGGGTTCGGTGGCGAAGCTCGCAAGTCTGTGATTGTTGGCAACGGGTTTGGTGGATTCTTGGCTGTGCCGCAGGAAGAAGTGCCTCGACCGATGACTTCGGATGGATCTAGTGGGGGTACTCGATGGGGCAGTTTCGCGAGCGGTAATAGCAATGGATCGGAGCAGAGTAGGGCCAGTTGGCTCAAGCCTCCGCCAAGTCTGGGTGGCAGCAGTGGTCATGGACACGAACGGCGAGGCAGTCGACACGATCTGTGGCGTTGAGGGATTATGGGGATGAGAATAATGGAAGCCGGACTTCCATACGAGAGAGAGCAACAAGCGCGGCGGAGGTTTCAAGCTGTACAACACACGACGGAATGGGAATATCAGGTGAGGAGCATTTGGGCGAAACGATGCGATTTCTTTTGTAATGGCTTATGGACGAGAAAGAGATACCCGCCTTACCGACCGACTTCACACTGGCACGCAGCGTGGGGATAGAAAAGGCCGCTGTAATCTATCACGCACGGAGTATGCTTTGAAGACTATGACTTTTACTAGGTAGTGTCAAATGAGCATTGACTGCGAAATTGATTGATCTGTTTAATCAATTGTCAAGTGCGTTGTTTGGTAGAGCTGCAATGAGTGAGGCTGGGACTGGGCCGGCTGCGTCAGTCGCCAAGCAAGCTGCCAGGATTGACCTGGAAGCTGTCGAGCTCTCTCTCCTTGGGACGAGGTGTTTGCACGCATCATTTATGCTTGCATTGAGGAATCCACCACACTTGCATGCTAGGTCTGCGTCCTCGTCCTGTCTTGCGAGCCCGTCCGTCCCTGCTTGATCTCATCCACCGAAGCTCTCACCAACCCGAGCAGCAGCAGCCGCCCGCTAAACGTCCCGCCGAACTCGACCACCAAAACACCACCGACTTCTCCTCCTCAAGCACCACCGCCTCCACCCACGCCCGCCCTTTCACGCCGCCCGAAATCCACATAGCACTTCCGGATAGCCCAGAGCTTCTGAAGTCGCCACTGTCCGCCTACACCACCGCGGCGAGCACCGACGAAGAAGAGGAAGACGCTGGTCCGCAACTTCTAGCTCAGGCAGAAGAGCCATTGCAAGAAACAGCTACATCACCAGCCTCCGACACCACCGCCACAATGCCGGCCAGCGATCAAGATGAGCGGCAGGAAGGCTCCATCTTCTCCGTCTCCGGGCCCGTCATCGTCGCCCAGAACATGACTGGATGCGCCATGTACGAGCTGTGCAAGGTCAGCTACGACCAGCTCGTCGGCGAGGTCATCCGTATCGACGGCGACAAGGCCACCATCCAGGTCTACGAGGAGACTGCCGGTGTCACAGTCGGTGACCCCGTCGTGCGCACTGGCAAGCCCTTGTCCGTCGAGCTGGGACCCGGTCTGATGGAGACCATCTACGACGGTATCCAGCGCCCGTTGAAGGACATCCACGACAAGTCGCAGAGCATCTACATCCCCAGAGGCATTGATGTGCCGGCTCTGGACCGCACGAAGAAGTGGGAGTACACGCCTAACGACAAGGTCAAGGTCGGCGACCACATCACCGGTGGCGACATTTTCGGCGCCGTCAAGGAGAATACCCTGCTTTCCGACCACAAGATCATGCTTCCACCAAGAGCACGGGGCACGATCAAGTGGATTGCTCCCAAGGGCAACTACACTGTAGAGGAGAAGCTGTTGGAGGTGGAATTCGAGGGCAAGAAGAGCGAGTACAACATGATTCAGAACTGGCCGGTCCGTGTGCCTAGACCTTCGACGGATAAGCTGAGCTCTGGCGACCCGTTCATTGTTGGACAGCGTGTGTTGGATGCGCTTTTCCCCGCCGTTCAGGGTGGTACTGTCTGTATCCCCGGAGCTTTTGGTTGTGGAAAGACGGTCATCAGTCAGTCTGTGTCCAAGTTCTCGAACAGTGATTTGATTGTTTACGTTGGATGCGGTGAGTATCTGTCGATAGTTTGATTGGGGCTGCGCTGATTTTCACAGGTGAGCGAGGCAACGAGATGGCTGAAGTCTTGATGGACTTCCCCGAGGTAGGCTTTCGAGACAAGTGATCTAGGCCTTGTACTGATCGTGATTTTCTAGCTCACCATCGACTTCGAAGGCCGCAAGGAGCCCATCATGAAGCGTACTTGCCTGATCGCCAACACTTCGAACATGCCTGTCGCCGCCCGTGAGGCTTCCATCTACACCGGGTGAGTACTTCCTTCCTTTTGCTCTCCTCACCTTCCCTTCGAAAATCGTTCCTTCCCCATATCATGTGGAGCTCCTCCCCTCTCTGTTCTGGACGCGTCCGCACGCGAAGATGGGAGCCTGGACGCCCCATCTTCTGATCTGGGATTGTACTGCTGTCGAGTGGGATCCTTACTCTGGTTGTCTTGCATCCTCGAAGTACACCTCCAGCGATTGAGAACAGACTGAACCAGACCCACAGCCTGCTGCTACTTGTCGTCGTGCACATCAACTTCAGAGACCTCGATTCAAGATGCCGAACGTACTGTCGAAGATGTCGCTGGACTTGGATCTGGAGCTGGACCTTGACTCCGAGATGGACCTCGACTTGGGCGAGCTGGGCTCCGACGTGGACGAACTCAGACCAGCACTCAAGAGAATTCTAGATACGATGCACAAAGCCGTTAACGTCGACGCTCCGTCGTGGTACATCAATCCAGACTTCAAGACCGTGTTGGGTGACCAACGCAAATTCGATGACTTGGTCGATGCATGCGACCTGCAGCTGCCATCTGAAGTCGAAGCGCTGCTGAACTCTCCTGAGCCGCCGACTATTGAGACCTTGCTTGCTCTTCCAGCACCTCCTCGTACCTCGTGGGGCGTATATGCTGTGATCATGACGAAGCCAGGCGAGAGGCCTCGACTCTACATAGGATCTGGCACCAGCGAAGTCGTCGGGGTTTCGGGACGGGCTAGAACCTACAGACCTGGATCCAGTGGACCTTTTGCTGCGCACATCCTTACAGCATTGAGAAATGGCTTCTCGTTCGCCCATGTCGGCATACTTTGCTCCATGGATATGCCTTCACCTGGACTGGCTCCCAGAGCAAGAGCCTTCGTCCTAGCTGCTGAAGCCACCTTCACTCTGCTCCTCCACGCCGCCTTTGGGAAGAAGATGGATGTTAAGCTCGCCCATCTTCTGCTCTGGGATCGTACTGCCGTGGAGTGGGATCCTCTATGCAGTCATCTACCATTTACCGAAGCGATCTCTGGCAACCTTTACCAGACCGAAGAAGAGCTAGAGCTTGCTGCTGCTGCTCGTCGTGCTCGTCGCGCAGAGAACGTTCGAAGATGGGTAGCAAGGCAGAAGGCTGAAGATCTCGATGGGTTCCTGGCTCAAGGTCGTCAGACGAAGAACGACTGGAATGAGAAGAACCGCGATCGATACAACCAGACCGCAGCGAAGACCAGAAATAAGGCCAAAGAACTCAAGCGATTCTTCTGTGAAGACTGCCAAAAACCGCTGGCCTCCGACTCCGCTCTGACGAAGCACTTCGCTACTCAAGAACACAAGGATACCGTTGCTGGTATCGAGAAGCCTCCAATGCAGAAAGGCTCAATCGCTCGCGCTGCCGTCTCAGCCAAAGCGATCGCCAACGGAGACCACCCTTGCCACGTTTGCACCAAGGCGTACCCCAATGACTGGAGCCTTCAGAGGCATCTGAAGACTGCGCTTCACAAGAAGAAGGCCGCAAAAGCCAAGCGGTCTTGACTCTGGGATCCATTCGAACCACAGGACCTCTCGCCGTTGGAATCGGTGCCGCCTATTTCATTTGTTGGACCTCACCACCATTTCGCCTGCACAATTTCACCAACGACTATATTGCATTTACTGACATTTGGAAGCATCACCGTGGCCGAATATTTCAGAGATCAGGGGAAGAACGTCGCCATGATGGCTGACTCCACTTCGCGCTGGGCTGAGGCTCTTCGTGAGATTTCTGGTCGTCTGGGAGAGATGCCGGCAGACCAAGGTTTCCCAGCCTACCTGGGAGCCAAGCTGGCCTCTTTCTACGAACGTGCCGGCAAGGTCATTGCCCTTGGATCCCCCGACCGAAAGGGCAGTGTCAGCATCGTCGGCGCTGTCTCTCCACCAGGTGGTGACTTCTCTGACCCCGTCACATCCTCCACGCTCAGCATCGTCCAAGTCTTCTGGGGTCTCGACAAGAAGCTCGCCCAACGCAAGCACTTCCCCTCGATCAACACGTCCCTCTCCTACTCGAAATACACCAACATCCTCGCCAAATACTACGCCGAAAACAACCCCGAATACCCCGGCTACCGCGACCGCATCCGAGAACTCCTCTCGCAATCCGAAGAACTCGACCAAGTCGTCCAACTGGTCGGCAAGTCCGCCCTCGGCGACGCCGACAAAATCACCCTCGACGTGGCCGCGCTCATCAAGGACGACTTCCTCCAACAAAACGGCTACTCGGACTACGACCAGTTCTGCCCGCTGTGGAAGACGTCGTGGATGATGAAGGCCATGATGACGTTCCACGACGAGTCGCAAAAGGCGATTGCGCAGGGCCAGCAGTGGAGCAAAGTGCGCGACGCGACGAGCGATATCCAGAATGAGCTGCGGAGTATGAAGTTTGAGGTTCCCACTGAGGGCGAGGAGGCGATTGGGAAGAAGTATGAGGCGTTGATGCAGAAGATGAATGAGAAGTTTGCGAGTGTTGTTGATGGGTAAAGTAGAGTGGAAAGGAAGGGGGAGGGGGGTTTGTGTAGAATAGGCTTTTTGTGGGTACGGCAGTTTGATAGAATGGCACTTTTGAAATGGCTTTGCAAGTGACATTGAACGTCTATTCTCGGTGTTCTGCCCAAAGTGGAACGAACATTCATCCCCAGAACTCCTAAGCCCTCTAAGCAGCTTAGAGTGCGATTAGCAGCGCAGTCGCTTGTGAAAAGTTGGAGAGAGACGGCCGTTCGGGTCGTTCTACTTTGACCGGACCGAGGAGAGTGCCTACATGTACTCACTACATGTAGCTGCACACTATCGAACCAGCTTGCGGCCTCGATGGTTGTCTCGATTCACACAAGTAATCAAGGCACCGAGAACGGCACCTGTACTCTCCTTGTTGGTCCGGTCGGTCAAAGTGGAACATCTATCCCCAGAACTCCTAAGCCCTCTAAGTAGCTTGGAGAGCAATTAGCAGCGTAGTTGGTTGTGAAAAGTCGGAGAGAGAGATGACACTTCTATTACGGTCGGTATAGAATGTCCCACTTTTGAGCGGAACGGAACACCGCGCAGGGTAAAGAGTGCGGTCGTGATGGACAGTAGGGAAGTTTTGCAAGTTAAGATGCTCCCACTAATCGCTTTACTACCTCTGTGCCCTTGATGATACGAGGGCGAAAATGACTGCGCTCAACAAAAACCACTGACTGGGATATCAAGACTACCTTACAACAGTTCTCGAACCACCCTCGATCTCTCAACACCGGAGCACCGTGCGTGCCATGCCAGTCGCTCTCTTAACTCTTGTGCTCTCGCTCGCCCGCTCTTGCATGTCTATGCTGCTCTCATTTCCTCACGCGCACTCTAACTCGCTCATCCATCATCGGTCGAAACCTTGAAGTTGAGGTACTGGCGACGTTTACTGCACCTGGCTGACAATCTCACTGGCCTTGCTGAGCGACTCGACCATGGACTGGCATTCTTTCCGCCGCCGGATCGTGTAGTCGCTCTCCTTGAGCAGGTCGTCGAGTTCCTGCGTGCGGTACATTTGCTCGAGGAGTTCGCGTTGCATTTCGTCTTTGGAGTGTCTAGACATCAATCATTAGCATCGTCACTGATTTGGGGTTCTGCATGTCATGGTACTCACTCCACAAGGTTCAACATGATAGCTTTGGGCACCATATCGATCATCGTCCTCCGGACAATGTTGAAGTAGGACGTGATGAGGAGCTTGATAACCTCGACTTCTTGCGTCTCCTTCTCGCTGAGCGTGCCGCTGGCTTTGAGCGTTGGTGGTGGAGCTTCCATGGCTGCCATCTTCTTCTTGTTCTTGCTGGCGAAGAACGATCCAAAGAAACCCGAGCCGTCCGCGCCGTTCAGATCCAGACTAGGGCTTGCTGATCGCGGAGGCTGGGCTGCTGCTGGTAGAGGTTTGCCGGTCTTGGGGTCGACTTGGACAGGCTTGGATGCGTTGTGCTTCTCGTTGACGATGGCCATGGCGCGGTGGCCGTTGAGGAAGTCTGGGTGGCCTGTGTTGACGTAGCAGGCTTCCATGGCGACGAGATCTTTGACGAGCTTGTTGGTGGGGTCCATGGACTTCTTGAAGAAGGAGATGACTACTGCATGTAGCTTCTCCTTAAGTGCTGGATATCTTCGGAAGAGTGGCTTGTTAACCAGTTGTCCTAATATCCGCACCAATTCGTCGTAGATCAAGCTAACACACTTGAGTGATGGATCCTCGAGACGCTTGATTTGCTGCTTGACAATGAGCTCGAATGCGGTGGTGCCGACGAAGAGCGCGGGCGAAGATCCAGATGAGTTGTAGAGAATTGTTCGGATATCGATGTCCTTAACTTGGTCGAATGGATCCACGGCCTTGACACCGTTGCTGTAAAGTTCGTGGTATACAAACGCGATACGGGCACCACCAGAAAGTTCGACTGAGGATAGCTCTGCGTTGTGACCTTCCAGTACTGTACGGTATTCGTTCGAGAACTCGGTAATGATGTTGAGAATAATGTTGGCTGGGTTGCCGAGCATGCTGTCGCCTAGTTGCTGAAGCTCAGCCGAGTATTTCTGCAGCGAAGCTTGAATGCGGGCTTTGATGTCTGGCAGGGTCTGTTTGATGTGCATCATGAGGATGAGGTTGAGCTTTCGCGCGAGGTATGGTGTTCCGCAGTAGGAAGCCTTGTTTCGGTAGGCTTTGTGGTTCTCGAAGAAGTTCTTCTCGTTCTCGAGGGCATATGAGATGGCCTTCTTCGTCTCAATGTCTCGTTGTCCTCGGTTGACCACAGGAACGTAGCCTAATCGGAGAGGGATGATGCGGCCTGCCAGAATGTCCACCACATCTGTGCCCTCATCCATCAAATCCACCTTCGTGAGCACACCGATTGTTCTTTGACCTTCTGGGTCCACTTCTCTTGCAAGCTTCAAACCGTCCGAGTTGGCCAAGTCAGTGTTCGCTGCAGTCACGGCAAGAATGATGGCGTTCGGCTTGGAGATCTGCTTGAGCACCATCTCCCTGATCTGCCTCTCGATATCCCTGGGCTGATCACCCACGGGCACTTTGGTTAGACCAGGCAAATCAACGAGCGTCAAGGTAAGCACGTTTGGCGAGTAGATGCGCAGGTTGATGGGTGCTGGCGAAATGCCCGCATTCCGCCCAGTCTTGCTCTCGGTCTCTTTCACAATCTCATCTCGGATCTTGCTGAAGTCGTGGAACTTCTGCCCAGGAATGTGCAAGAACTCTCCCCACTCATCTGTATTGGCCTCCTTGTCTGTTGTCCCCTCGACCTTCTCGCCATTGGGTACGCCATTCTCTTGCGTCTTTGGTGATGCCGCTCGGTTGATGAGTTGTAGGATCAGCGGTCTCCTCGTGACAATACCGGTGCCTCGTGGTAAGCTAGAGGTTGTTAGTATGCCAGGTACCCTCAAATATGTGAACGCCGCTCTTACAAGTCTCGCCCAACAATGTTCTCCAACACCGAACTCTTTCCGCTAGATTGCGATCCAACGACGGCAATTTGGGGCAAATCGATGGGGTTTTGAACCTGTTGTATGGGCAATCAGCACGTTTCCTTGGGCTGTTTCGGTGGCTTGCGGGACACGTACGCCAACTGTGGTGAAGACATCCTGGAGTTTGTTGACGAGAGTGATGAGTCCAGGGTCGTTCACGTTTATCCTATCCACGATCAGCCTTCCTCCCCATTATACAGGTATTAGTTGAAGCGGCTCACGCGTTGGGATTCGTCTGCGCCATGGCAGGCGGTGTTCAGGAGGGTTGCGGTATGCGGTTTGGGTGCGCGGAGGACGTGGATGGTCGTGGTCGAACAGGTCTGATCAGTCTTTTGTAGAAGGTTCGCAGGAGATTGTGGCGGAGTGGGTTGGTGGCGGGAGTGGTTTATCTTGCAGCCTTCAGTTGTATACCGCCCGCCATCAAGTGACGACGCTGCCACAAGCTCGCTGGTTCCGCCAAGCCAAGCTCCACGGCACGGCCCGACTCTCGAACCGCAACTCAAAAGGGTTCCCACTTCACCTCCTCGTCTTCCGCGTCCGACAAGCACTCCAGCAACTCATAGCAAATTGTTGGAAATCAGCAGCAATGCTCGCAAGTCGACATATTTGCGACCTGCTTCCAACGAACACAGTTCACGCATTGAAGCCTCAGAAGGCTGTGCGCACCGGTAAGATCACGAGCGAATGCTCATGACTGCGAATCTGCGTGAAACAATGCGAAGAAACTTGGCGAAACCAAATGCTGTAACTACTCCTAGGCCAACACTACATCGACTATCAATCTTATTCGCCTAACACAGCTCTCGGGCACTGAACACAGCAAGATTCTCTTTGACTGATGTTCCAAGTCGGCCAGGTGCTCAAGGGTCGGGTGGGCTCTTACAAGCTGACGCGCAAGCTGCAAGACTCGGTATGGCTCGGCGTGTAAGTCAATATTCGAGATATGATTTCCATCGACAGATAGCCAATGGATGCTAACGCGACGAAGTAATCAGCAGATCGAGCAAAACGTCATCGTGAAGTGGGTGGACCATTTCCGCACGGGCTACGAGCGTACTGCGCTTCTTCGTTTCCAGGATCGGACTCCACATATCCGGCCTTTATTGGATGAAGTGCAATTGGAGAACGGAAGCAAATGGCCGGCACTTGTTCTCAAATGGCTCGAGGATGACACTCTTCGCACTTCGGCTCGCGGGCCTGTGACCAGGTCTGAGTCGAAGCGTGTGGGAGCCGGGGTTTTGAAGGCGCTGCAGGTGATTCACGACGATGGCTATGTGCATACCGGTCAGCATTGCGCTTGCATGGATTGGAGCTCAGTCTAACATATCAAGCGCAGATGTCAAACCAGATAACATCCTGGTCAACTTCGATCCTTTAAGCAAGGAGATCACCGATGTTCAACTAGCCGACCTCGGCTCTACCGTGCAAGAAGACTCCAAGCATGCCAAAGATGGCGACATGATTGGCACCGCCCTGTTTCGAAGCACAGAAGCAATTCTTGAGATGCAGTGGGCCAGACCTACCGACGTGTGGTCATTCGGGGCGACGGTACGACCGGCTTTTGCGCAAGAGGTATTGAGTGAAGAGTCGTCACTAACTCTTGGCAGATGATCAGTCTCATATACGGAGGCAATTTCAACCTTCTTCGACCAGACGTTCCGGTCGACCATGATGAGTACGATCTCAAGATTCTGATGAAGCAAAACCAGTTCTTTGGCCCGCCTCCCATCAAGTACACAGAGATTGCGGACGAGGATCGGCTCGAGGTCTTGACATATGTCGTCGAGAACACCAAGGACAATCCTCTACCCTTTCGCAACATCACCACAAGGGAAGTGTCGGAAGAAGACAAGAAGTTCTTGCTGAAGATCATGAAAATCGATCCAAGGGATAGACCGACCGTTGGAGAACTGCTAGAAGATGAGTGGTTCAATTCTACCTGAACATAATGAGTTGCACATCACACTCTCTCACTACTGAGGCTCGACACAACACGCACAAATTTCCTTTGGTCGGCCTGGACTTTCATACTCTGCTGGAGAAAGACTTCGATTAAGCAACTCGTCGCAAATGTAGCAAGTAAGCACTCCGCTCCCATACGCCAGTATTCAACATCATTTCGCTCATAGCAAGGTCCAGCCTTGCAGGATGTCATAAAGCAATCAAGTCATCAACACTCTCGCCTCCCCAATTCCCACGTCTCACTTCTCCGTGTAGAAGTATGCACTCTGTCCATTTTCCGGGATTTCGTTGTCTGGAGCAACCTGTGGCATCAGGATGGCGCTGAAATGCACTTTCGGATCCTCCTCGCTGGAATGCTCTATGTCCCTGGATCTGATCAGCTAATGTCACTCAACCGGATAGTTTCACATACCTCAGAATTGCCTCCTTCGTGCCTGGGGTTATCTTGTCGGGGTTCTTCTCAATAACGGCGATGAATCGCGGCCCTTGGGTTTGGATCATCTCGGTTGGTCGGAACCACTTATCTGTTCGAGTGGCGACTGATACAGCTACATCTTGGCCGTTCCTCTTGACGGTGCCCACTCTGGCTTTGGTCAGGATCTTGGTGAACTTGGTGGTTGACATCGTGGTCTATTGTACCGGCTGCTAGTTTCTCGTCTCTGGGTCTCTGAGTCTCTGGTCTCTAGCTCGCGGTGTGTGGTGTGTGTTGTGGAAATGTATGTTGCTGTCGATCAAGCCTTGCTAATAAGTGCAGGGCGAGCAAGAAGACAATAGTGCACACTGCTACTATTGACCAGCGTGCAGCCTTGCATGTGGTCTTCACGAGCAGCAAACACTTGCCGCTGCACGCGGTTCTTCGACAGCAGGTCTGGCAAAGCATGCTTCCCATATTCAAGTACGAGTTCGAGGAATGGCAATGTACCATTACGGGGCTTCTTCAGCAGCAATCTTGTTCTCCTTCTTCCAATTGGACCCGAGAAGCGTATGCCATGGTATGTATATGACTGCGGACTATCAAGGTAGAACGCACGATAATGACAGGGTGCTTGTGGTATGAAGCATCGAGAAACAAGCCCAGGGGCCTGGGCTGTCGTTCCCATCTCTCTTGTGCAGTGAGTCTATCCTAGCCCATACAGAACGCAGACCTGTGGACGATTATGAAGATTTGCAACTCAGGCACGTTCATTAACGGACAGTGAATCGAGAGGTAGGTATTGGAGTTCCGCCCCTGTGCCAGCTATGCAGTGCGCTAATCAATGCGCAGGAAGGCCTACGTAGAAACAAAAGCCTCATTCTCGAGATGTGAAGCATGACTTGACTTGCGCCATTCAAGTATGAAGATCGATACCATCCGCATCAACTCAATGAAGAAGAACACCTCTCTCCGACGTTTGCTCACTGACTAGGCCACGTATATATCCATCGAGCGTCGACTCGGACACCTGCGCTGAGAGATAAAATCGAATCGATTACGATCTGACAAGAGTGCGAAATGTCCCCAGGGACATATCCGCTCAGAAGTTCCAGACACTCCACAACGCCGGACACTCGAAGCATTCCACAAGCCGAAGGAACCCGCTATCCAACCCTCAACAACCAAGTCTCCCTCTCTCGATCCTTCGCATAAGCCTCATCCCCGGCCAGTTCAACCTCCTTCGCCGGCGAAAACCCACTCCTTGTCAAACACCTCACACTCCGCTCGTTCCCCCGATCGACCTTCGCAAAAAGCACCTGCCCGCGATACGTCCCCAAATACCACCGACAAAACGCCTTGACCGCCTCGGTCGCACACCCCTTCCCCCAGTAGTCGGGATGTAACGAGAAACCGATCTCGCGCGGGCGGAAGGTGCCTATTAGGCCGATGAGAGTTTTGTGTGGGGAAAGGGTTATGGCGTGGATGATGACGGGTTGGGAGGAGTGGCTCCATTCCGCCATCATGTTGACGAGGACGAGGAGGTCGTCGAGCATTTGTTCGGATTGTTGGAAGGATTTGGTGGGGCCTTGTTTTCTTGAAGCCAATGTTAGCACATGCGATGTTGTGGGTTGAGAGAGGTGGTGGACTTACGTTCATTTGGTTACTTCATAGTTGGATTGAAGTTTGTGGAAAGCGTCGAGGTCGTCTTCGGTTACGGGGCGGAGGAGGAGGCGTTCTGATCCGATTTCCATGATGAAAGTTTGCCCGTGAAGTAGCGATGTAGGATCGGCTGCTGCTCGTGCGATCGTTCGTTCCTTCTTTCCGTACAAGTCGACGACGTCGCTTTAGAACAATCGAGACCTATTTCCAAAAGGGCCACTCGCCTTATATACGATCAACACCACGCCCCACGCACCGCCTATCTCATCCACGTGCCGCACACAATTCCCACGCATCAGTTTCAAGTTTTTTCCTCATCAATTCGTTGGCTCCTACTCGCGGCTCAATGCATGCACCAAAGATATCTCCACTTCACATCCACCAGCGACGTGGTCTCGGGCGATGCGAGATGCAAGCGAGATATTCAAGATCTCGCCGCACCCCATGAAGCTGGAAATGCAGGATCCCGGGTTGATGCCTGCACGATGACGCGGAATTCTTCGTGACGTGAATGGTCGATTAATCAAAACCACGTCGCTGGCCTTGTCTTGTTTTGGCAGTTGCATGGAATGTGTGGTGGAGATCGTGCATGTCGCGATGGAGGGCATCCTTGTCTCGGCAGATACGCAAGATGCAAGCCGGCCGCTTGTGCGTGGCCCCGGCAATGCAACTCCCCGATTAGGAAGAAGTCAAGATGGGCCACGTGAGGTGACAGTTTCGCGAGGTTTTAGATGATGTTTTGGTCTGGGACTAGGGTTGGGAGCGTGGGTGGGTTACGTGACGTGAGATTTGATCCGGTCGTCATTCCTTGGATACGAGTCTGCTGGAGCTGGAGCGAATGTATTCGATCGACTTGTGGGTTTCGATACAGATCTCGAACAATTTAAGGCACATCGACGCATGAGATCGATATCTCTGTTTCCAGTTCTGCCGAGAATAGATGCCAGCACCTTGAGATACACATCTGCAACAGCGGCCTAAAGAGCCACCTCGTAAATCTCGTATGTCTTGTCGTCACTAATCATCTCGAAGGCACATGTATGTACAAGTACCATATCTGACAAGATTCAGTCCCTTGGCACAACGAAGCATGCAGTTACTGCAACGGTGAGATCTACGAGGCGCTAGAAGACCATGGGCTCGACAAGGTGAAGCTATTGGGATGACTTAATGTAACAGTGGTTTCTGATTGTCTAAGCTGCTCGAACTAACTACGCAGTGGGTTTATTCCCACCTCTCAACCCCACTATCCTCCCCATCCCCTCGATACCTCTTCCAATACAACTGACTCGTCGGGATGGCGGAGAGATCGCTCCGCTCGATGTACTGCTCGCGATCCGATACGGTGCCGTCGTATTGAGGGATGTCGCTCCAGACGTTGCGGCCTTCTTCCATGACTTCTTGCATGCGCTCGTTGGAGCTCATGGATGCTGCTGAGGCGTGGTGGATGGAGCTTGGGCGTGCACTGCTTTGGGCGGATGGAGTGCGGTGAGAGGTGCGGTGGCTTCGATGGTTGCTGCTGTGATGGCTGGACTTGTGGCGGGAATTGACGGAGGAATGCGGTGATTGAGTCGAGTCTGCTGCGTGAGCCTCGCTCTGAGCCGATGCCGAACGGTCGTTGCTGTGTCGACTGTGCCGGTGGCTGCTATGTCCGTCACTGTGCCGTGTGGTGTGACCACTCTCCCCAGTGTCGTGGGAAGACGCTTTCGAGTCGTCCGATACGGTCTTGCTCTGGTATGATGATGAGCGTCGACCCGTATGGTGACTGCTACGATGGCTCTTGTGACTCTCACTCTCATGGCGCTTTGGTTTCCGAGATCTAGCAGTCCCAAGAGAGAGCCTGCCCCAGCCGACTGACTGCGGTTGACTTCGAACAGACTCTGACCGCTTGTCACTGTGATGGCTGTGCTTGTGACTGCTGTGTCGACTGCTTCTGTGGCTACCACTCTGCCTTCTACTCTGTCGACTACTGCGGTGTAGATTGTGATCGCTATCGTGCTGGCTGCTTGGTCGACTGCTGTCCCGACTCCCACCCTCGCCAGTCAGTCCAGATCCATCATGAGCTTGCTTCGATCCGGAGTGTTCGTGCGACCATTCAGAGAGCGTCTGCACCCGGCTGTGTTGTCTACTTTGCTCGCTCCGCTCTGACGCATGCTGTTCTTCCCATGTCCCTCCCCAGGTGCTTTTGTGAGCTAGGTCGTGGACATACGTATCCTCCTGGGTTGGTGGACGCTCATCAGACAACAACCCACCACTGCTCCGCTCACTGTCCATGCTCGGTACACGATAGCTGGCAGGGCCACTCACAGAAGCCTCAGCTTCATCTTCGCGAATGCTCTCCTCGAAGCGATGCCCGTCAGAAGAATGCGCTCCCCAACCCGCAAATCTATGCCTACTCTGAGCACGTCTCGCATTGATGGTTAGATGGCTTTCTGTCGGGGAGATGTTTCGACGCATCCCTTCTTCCTGCAATGCTTGCCATTGCTCATAGGTCATGGTTGCGCCGTGTGGGTACGCCTGACTGGGAAGGACGATCTTCGATTGAGGCGGAGATGCCATCTCGGTGGGCGAGCGGCTCAGAGGGTGAGGTGAGATCCAGCCCTTGCCGGCGAAGACTGTCGGTCGTACTTCTTCACGATCTCTCTCATAATGGCTCGTGCTGTGCGAACGCCCGGCAGATTCGGTCGAGCGAACGGCAGAGGTATGCTCTTCGATCTCTTCCCATGTTCCGTTGCCTTTCTCTGAGTCCTGTCCAGATTGAGGAGGCCCTGACTCACTTTGACCCTGCTCATGAGCATTCCATGCGTGGCTTGATACCTCTCGTGACCGAAGACTGGTTTGACGACTGCGAGCTAGGGCTTCAACACCATCTGGATCCTTCCAGCCTTTCCCGATCTCCTCGAAGGTGCCGGCAGTAGATCGCCGCTCTCTCTCTGAACTCCGCTGAGACCACGCTTGACTAGCGCCTCGAGTCTCATGAAAAGAGAACGGTTTGGAATGGGTTGACACTGCCGATTTCCCAGATCTTAGCACTTCCGGGGGAGCTTCAGCCCAACCTTCTCCAACTTCCTCGAAAGTCAGCTGTGAACGAACTCTTGAGCCGTGCTTGGAGGAGCTTTGTCGAGAGGCAACCTCATCTAGGCCGCCCTGCGTCCAAGGGTCCATGTCATTCGCCACAGTTGGTACCACTGTTCTCCTGCTCGACGCCTTCGATCTAGTGTTGGCCGGCTCTTCTTCTTGCCACAATTGATCTTGGTGCTCACCGTTTCCGACAGGCGTCTGTGAGTGATGTGATACTCGAGAATGTCTCGAATGCCTCGAATGTCGACCTTTCGATCGGTGGCCCTTTGAACTTCTGTCCGAAGCATGCCTCATTTCAGTCTTCGAAGAATGGTGCCTAGAAACGACCTCATCTTCTTCTGGTACATCCCAAGCATGATCGAATCCTTCAAAGACATTCCCTGACCGAGCCTTGGAGCTGTGTTTCGACGATGCGATCCTCAAGGCGACCCTGACTACATCCTCACCTACCACACCTTGTCCGATCTCTTCCCAGCTGACAAAGGTGGCAGGCTTATCGACTTCTGTAGACCAGGGCTCTGCTGTTGGGAAAGACTCATGGGGTACTGATCTTGTTGACTGGGGCTTTGAGGAGATCTTGCCACGCTTGCTCGATCTTGAGGATGTCACTGACTCGACGGTAGGCTGAAGGTGGACTGTACCTGCTCTTGAAGGTGAGCGTGGTTCGGGCGCTTTCTGCTCCCACGACTGGCACCGACCTTCGCCTACTTCGATAAAGTCGTCCAGGTGTGCCGCGCCGTCTCGGTTTGAGCTCGTCTCGTTGTTCTCTGCCAAAAGACCACCCGACATGAGCGCCTCTGCTGTTTCTGCACCCGAATTTGCTTTTGAGTTCTCAGCTTGCTTCTGCTTCTTCTTTTCCTTCTTGCTTGGCTTGTTTGCCGGCTGTTCCTGTCCTTGGCTCGGGCCTTGGTTTCCCTTGCGCTTTGACTTTTCCTTCCGTGTTGCCTTCTGTGTCTCTGGTTCAGGTCGCACTTCTGAAGATGCCTTGACGTCGTCATCCTGCGCTGAACCCTCATGTTCTTCTTGCAAAACATCGGAGACTGGCGAGTCTGCTGCAGCTGGCGCCACACTCGCAGGAGCTTTCTTCTTGTCTTTCTTCTCTGCTCCTACTTTCTTGTCTGTTGTCTCCTTTTTCGTCTTATTCTGGGGACGCGTTTTGCTCTTCTCCTTTCCCACTCGCTCACCGCCCTTCGCGCTGGGGTGATAGCTCTTTGGTACATAGAAGCCCTTCAGAGCTGGCTCTTCGTCTGCAGAATTCCTTATATCGCCGTAACCTTGCTGTGCAGCTCTTTCCCTCTCTGCAACTCGCCGCTTTTGCTCCATCGTCGCTTGAAACAGCTTGCGAAGAAGCGCGCCATCGATTGGCTTGACTCGGCGGCCCTCTCTCGGAGCTACGCCATTGAGGCCTGCTGGCAGTGATCGAGGCACATCTTGATGAGTGGGCTGCTCCTGCCTGTGTGGCGTGGCTTCGTAAAGGACATCTCGAGGTTTTGCTGAAGGCGGTCCCCAGACTGTCGGGCAGCGGTCGTCGATGTAGGATTGGGTGTCATCCATCGCGATAGTTTTCTGGTGCCAGATTCGAGAAGTTCAAGTCATGCTTTGGTTGGATTCGGTGTGGTGAATTTGACTTCAGCAAGAAAGCGAGTCGCTCTTGCAAGTCGCTGGCGCTGCTCACGGCTGTCGTCATGCGGGCTTTGGTGTTGAGGTGTTGAAGAGAGGAACCAGTCGAGGTTCAGATGTTTCGGTGGTCAGTGGTCGGCGGTGCGCTGTTCGTCACTGTGTTGAAGTCAGGTCCTGGAAGTCGCAGCTGCCGCGAGACATGGAGTGGTGGAAGAGAGCAGAAACGACTTCGGCGGCGGAACATGAAGATGGTGAAGATGCTTCTGGAAGTGGGTCTGCCATCCGCTTGTGGTTTTACATGTGACAGAGGTGCCGCCGCAGCAATACTGGTGGTCTTGCTGGCGGTTCATTCACACTTACTTCAGGGTATCATAACATCATATCATAGCTATACACAAGACGTCCAGTCTCACTGTTCATAGCTTCGCCTTCTCACGTTGCTTCTCCTGCTCCCACTGCCTCTTGATCCACCAACTCCTCACATAGCTCCAGCCTCCGCTCATCGCTGCCAGCGGTGGACAGAGCAACAGCAACCATGCCCACCACTGCGGACTGCCCGCCTTCACCTTTGTCATGACCTGATCAATCTGCCTCTTCAAATCGCCCTTATCCCCATCGTTCCAAACAACCACGCCGGCTTTGTCGCCTCTTCTCAAACACCTCTCGGCTTTGTCCCTCACGTCCCATTGTGCCGCAACACGGTTCTTCGCATCTTCCTCCGTCAAGAACGAGTCTCTCGCCATAAGCCGCTGCATCTGCACCTTCGGGTCATGCACCGCAACGACCAGTATAGTCCCGCAGAGCGGCTCCCAGCCAGACTCGAACAGCAACGGAACATCTAATACCACCGCCCAGCTGCCTCGAAGGTATGCGAACAGCATCTGCCTGTACATCTCCTTCCTCACCTCCGGATGCACAATCTTATTCAACGCCTTGCGATCCTCATCTCTTCCCTCGCCAAACACCCTCCGACCCAGCGCCGGGCGGTTCAGCGGCCTGCCCTTGCCATTATGTCCACGCTCGCCGCCATTCTCTACTGTAGGCTCAAGGAGAAGATCTGGCGTTGAAGGCCCGAAAGTCTCTACGATCTTCTTGTATCCTTGCGTTCCTGGCTCGACGACTTGCCGCGAGATCTTGTCGGCGTCTACGATCGGGAGGTTGTAGGGCGGAGCTTGGAGGATTTGGGAGACGGTGGATTTGCCGGTTGCGATGCTGCCCGTCAGGCCGAGGAGGAGCATGGTGGGCGGATGGGGGTGATCAGGGAGAGAAGTACGTATGTATCGAGCTCGAGGTGATGTCGATGTTGGGTACGGTGGAGACGCTGTTAGCGTATACCAAGGTTGGGAAGGATTGCGACGGTGGCCGGTCCGTTGGAAATTGATTGGGCGTGAAAGTAACGGCGTGGCATCCCTGTCCTGAACGTCACCTCTTGATTCTCTGCGATATAAAGGGCCGTCTTTGATATATTTCACGTTTTTCCAAGATACCAGGTGTGAATTTTGATGGTATGGGATGCTCGGGTGATGCTGCTGGTCGAACGTGAGCGGAGAAGTAGATGGAAGAAGTGCGCGACCCTTGATAGACGGCGACAGTACAAAGTGTCTTGGATAGTATTTACCTTGTCGAGGGCGGAAGCAATTATTTCGACTGTATGGTATGCTGGATGATATGAGGAGTACGATCTGTCTGCTGGATTATACGAGGAATACGAGCTGCTTGCGGGTTGATACGACGGATACGAAGTTGATGAGGATGACCAGCGAAAACGCGACATGCGACATGCGACGAACGTGAAGACGGCGACGACGTTCATGAGAATGGCCAGCGAAAGAACGCGACATGCGACGTGCGACGAACGTGAAGACAGCGGCAAGACGTGAAGATGAACAAACAACATTGAATACGCAAACTATTTGAATGAACCATTGATATGCTCGAAGTCTTCAGAGCCCAGACCGAAGTCGGGGAGCTGATGGCCTCCTCTTGCTCTCAGCATAGCCATGCCTGAGACTCTAGCCCCCTGGGCTCTATCTACCTATATACGGACAAGAAGCGATGGGTGACGGGGACATGGTGCAGCACTTTTATAGCCTTGGAAAGGCGTAAACCCGAGACATGCCGAAGCAATGGCAGTGTGCCTCATCTCGCAGGCTCGGTGCCTCGAGGCCGACACACGCACTCTGGGTGACTGCCTGACATGTTAAGGGAACAAGGGGGAAGGGGGCTGGGGGTGCAGGTGGTGCTGGCAGGGGCGCGAGGGGAGTTGGTGCGATGGGAGTTGGTGGCGCTGCCCGCTGCTGTTGTGGAAAGAAAGGAAGGAGGAAGTTGGAGGGGAATTTGCGGCGATTATATAGCTGGCGTCGGGGCAGTATGTGATCCGTGCGCTGGCCAGGATGACTCTTACGCGCGGTATGGAGGCCGCGGGCGTTCTGGAAACTTCTGCCAGGGACGGCAGCGAGGTGAGGTAGGTGAGGTCATCGGGAGTCGGGTGGTGGAGGGAGGTAGTGGAGGGTGACGTGGCTTTTTTGCAGCGACCGGATTAGGAAGGCACGAGATGAATTCCAACGATGTCTACTCCTGTCCTGGCACAACAGTCGCATACTCTGGTTTTGAACGAGAGAAATAGTAGTACCAGACTCAGAACAGTGTGCTCTGGCTCCGTAGCATATTTTTTGGTGGATTAGAGTGGTGTTGTGGTTGAGCTCTGGCGTTCCTGAGCAACCACGCGGAGGAGAGCAAGTCTTGGCGACCTGTTGGGGACTACGACATCACGAGTATTCAAAAGAGACGTATTGGAGAGATAGCATACACGATATTCAAGTAGGTTTTGAAGAAATCCATGATTACCATTCGATTGGCTCGACGCGACTTGCGATACTACTCAGCAAGCTTGGCACTTACCCAATACCATGGTTCCCATTTTCCGTGTCGCACTCTCGTCAAAATCTCCTTCTCACCTTCAAAATGTTCCATTTCTTCTCTCTCGCCCTCTCTCTCTCTGCCTCTCTCTCCACCCAGATTATTACTTTCCGACATCGCATCCACCTCAACCCTCTCGAAAACGACGCGCGAATCCCACCTCGACCGCCCAATCGCTGTGGCCTGGTGTTGAACATCAGCCACGGGGACCAGCAAAGGTACGAAAACTCAGAAGAAATACCCTTCCACCGAGCGCAAGCCAAGCTCTGCGACGCATCAAGCCGTGAAAGCGTCCTTTGTGTACGACGCCTTGCGTCTTTTTGCGAATGTCCTCGAAATGGCGAAAGACGCAGCGATTGGGAGATGGGAGTTGTGGTTTTGGTGTCATTGAAAGGGATGGAGATGAGTGAGATGATGGTGGCCAGTCCAGATGGAAGCCATGCAAGTGCCAACCAGCTGGCGATTGACTCACGGGGGCTTGCAAGGCTCCATCAAAACCTATGGTCGCCATTCATCTTGCGATGACTGCGCTGACAGTTTCAACTTCGCGGACACGCTCGACCTGCGTTGTATCACCGACCATTGTGGAGAGAGATCTGCGGTTCAAAAAACAATCTCAACCACGAAGCGAAGACGTACAAGCTTGACAAATCACCAGGTCCGGGCGCGCACAAGAGTCGGCGGCAGTTTGTGCAATCAGCCGCCTTAACGACGGAGCTTGGATGTCTTCAACATGCTTCGCGCCTGCTTGCCAATATGCTCCGTCGGGCACGCGGTAGGCGCGGTGGTTGGTCGATACAAGGCAGGCTCGAGTTGAGAAGGTGGAACATCATGGCAACGGCGGACGAGGTTGGATACACGGCGGAGATCAGTGATGAGAAGAAGGCGATGCGAGCCATCCAATGAGAGCTGGTCTCTTCAGCATCTGCCGAATAATTCTGAGGTCTTCAAGTGTATCAGCTGGGTCTGGAACGCAACTTCTCCCGCCCCCAGCCTCAAGCACCTCCTGGCCTCTCCAAACCGCCTTTTCGTGCCCTCGATTTCTGTGGATGAAGCCCCTGGCCGTGCTCCTAAAAATGAAAGGCCTACATCGATGTCGGCATTGTGGCAACCAGCAACCCACACCAACATCACTTCGAAGTCGTAACAAGCCGGTGTTCATCACCATCCCAATCACCTACCTTGAGTCTGTTTGCACATGCGCCCCGGCGCGCGGCAGACCAGCGATCGATGGGCACGATGACGGGCTGGAGAGACTGGAAGTGCAGAGAAACATAAAGGGAAAGAGACCGGTGACGAAAACAAAAAGCAGCAAGCACCATCCGACGAGAGTTGGTATTGCAAGATCTGCGAACAGATTCGGAGGTCTCCGTGTACATGAACTGGGCACATTTAAGCCAACCATCTCGCTCTCTCCTCCGACCACCCTCGAACCATCCACCTCCCGCCGTCGGTGGTTCTGCTGACCAAATCTGGGACTCTTTCCTGTGAAGAAAAAAGGGTTCAGCCGAAGCTGAGTGGGGGACACGATCATCAGTGTGGAGGTGTCATCAACGCCGAAGCTCAGTAAACCGTGAAAGTGATACAATGATATCAGTGTGCTTCCCCACCTTCTGTCTGTTTGCAAATGCGTCCTTCGGGATGCGCGGCAGACCAGGCGATCGGCGGCGTGGTGGTGTGTGGGAGGGACGGGAGGCGTCTTGTGGGAGAGAGGAGGCTCGATCGTTCGATGTCGTCGGCCGGTGATGACAAGAAGGCTGAAGGCGGATGTTGGGAGACTGGTGTCCGTCATGGCCAAGGAGCTGAGGCCGGTGACGGAGTTGAATCGAGCCTGAGGTTGGTGCAAGATGTGGGATGGAGTGTTCGATGGGTGTTGCTCATGAGAACCGAGAAAGAGTTGGGAAAGGAAGGGTAGGACACGCTGGTAGGACGTGAGCGAGGATGGCGAGGATGAGGATAGAAGTCTGAAGTGGAAGATGAGGAGCGCGGAGTTTTGTACTTGGGATGGGAGAGGCGCAGCACACATTGTTTACTTGCAAGAGCGGCGAGGACGATGGCTCTTCAAGTCTTGGAAAGAGAGAGTCGATTATGGAGGTAAGTCGCCACCCTCAAGCAAGAAGGACTGAACACCTTGAAAGCAGGCACACCGAGACGATGTTCGAACCAGGGAGACGAGTTGAAGAAGACCTGCGAACCACATGAGAAGATACTTCTGCTGAGATGGTGCATGGGCGCATCACCAGGTAGTGAGCCTGTGCGCAAGAAGTCTACCAGGACATCATGAACTGTTTGTCAAGAGAGGACCTGCAAGGCAAATCAACGGACACAACAGGTAAGTAGTGACCACTCGAACCCTACGTAGAAGGAAAGCATACTGCACAAGCTGACGAGTTCATGATACACGGCAACGGCGGCCGACTTGAACGATGCAAGGAGGAGTATCTCGACCACACCGCTCATGGGCAGGCTCGAACGACTACGTCTGTCAGACACGACAACAACACGGACATCTGTGTTCCAGAATTAGGGTCTGCAGAGGACTGCATCGCAACAAGACGACATGAAGGCATCGTCAGCCGATTGTGATGCTCATCCACGAAGAGCACCTGCCATCGTAGAGACTGGATCTGCGAATCAAAATGTCTCGGGCAAGTACCTCCTTTGATTTGCGGAGGACGTCTACGCTGAACCGCAGTATGTGGACGCTGATGCGATATTGCAGTCGCTGGGGTATGGAGGGATCGCCGAACTTCCGCAGTAGTTATGGGACGATGCTGGTGAGGGTGTTGGTGCTTGAGGACACGACCGAAGAACTCAAGGCTGTGTATCAGATTCAGGTTCAGAATGCCTGGAAGCTGCAGACTCTCACTCGTAGTGAGGAAGTCAACGCTCGCAATCAAACGTCGGAGTTGACAAGTCTGGCACCCAATGGAGCTTTCTTCCGCATCGCATCTCCCGCCAAAAGGTCTCTCTCGTCACCCGCCTCATCTCACAGATCCAGAACCCCATCTACGCAGACCGCTACCGCGCCGCAAGTATCCTCTCCAGCGCTGGCCTCTATGCCGTAACATACACTTAACCTCCAAAGCTCAACCTCACCCAAGACAGCGCCCTCGCCAATACGACCCTCCAAATCATCACTTCCCAACCCGAAACGCTCATCAACCTACGCGACACCTAGCTCCAGCAAGCTCTGAGCTACGCAGGCGTATACGAAACACACTACGCCTCCACCTCCGCCATCATCCTCGCGGGCTACCAGCAACAAACGCCCATCCAAACTCTATACCTCTATATCCCCGGCAGCGGTTTCAGCACCACGCACGTCACCCTCGAGGCCAATCGAACTCTCCTCTTGACACTCAGTGACAAGCCGCAGCTGAAGAAGACACGGGTCTTGGATCCTGTGGGTGTATGATACAAAGGAGAAGTTGATTCCGAATGGGCTGGGGAGGTTCCAGGTGGGCCCGTGCTGTTTTTTTGCTGGGCTGATTTGCGTTGGCAGATCGGTTCTATTTCCCGGAGAGTAGCATGACAGATGACTCGTGAGTCTATCCCAAGGCGGAAACCACCGTGGCCCTGTGAGAAAATCTTCATGTTAGCGAGGCGAAGGAAAGACCTGGCAGAACACAACTTCAGCTGTGCACCCGGCTCCTTTTTCTTCCAAGATACGGCGAGATCCTGCAAGCGACTACGACGACATCCATCAGCCATGAACAGTGCAGCCATTGCCACTTTTTTCCTTACTAAATGTTATAGTTGCGCTCGACGACTTTTCCAACGCCTCGTCGGCAAGGCTTAACGCCGACTTGCCGAACTGAGTAAGCCCTGCCGATTTTACGGAGCTGTGCTTCAATAACCACCGCCAAGAAAAGGAGAGATGTTCATCCGAATGCCTATATCTGGTCAATGTCTGGAGCTCGAACAGGTGGTTGCAGGTGATCGGAACGATATGCTGCCGTTCCCTGAAGCAAGGCTGCGTTGATTGTCACGCTTGATTGTGGCTGCAAGGCGTCCGCATTCGACTCCTCTACACAAAGGACGCTCTATAAGCAGAGCAAAGACATTGTGCGCGGATTGATAAGCCCCGTTCGTCTCAATAGCGATATATTGCAGCATCACCAATGGCAATGCCTCAATCTCGCCGCATCCACCATGTCCCTCCAATCCCTCCAATCCCTCCTCCTCGCCACCTTTCACCTCCTCACAGCAAACTACTTCCTCCTCCCATCCCCTCCACCCCTCCCCACCAACCCCATGAAGCACATCATCATCATCGGCGGCTCCTTCGCCGGCATCAGCACCGCCCACCGCATCCTCAAACAAGCCTCCAAAACCACCGCCGCGCCCTTCAAAATCACCCTCGTCTCACGTGACACGCACTTTTACTGGAACATCGCGGCGCCGCGCGCGGTGATGCCGGGACAATTTGAGGATGAGAAGCTGTTCCTGCCGATTGCGGAGGGGTTCAAGGGGTATCCGGCTGTGAGGGTGGAGGTTGTTGTTGGGGAAGCAGTGGGGGTGGATGTTGAGGGGAAGGAGCTGGAGGTTTGTGTTGATGGTGCTGGGGTTGGGGAAAAGAGGATGCTGCGGTATGATTTTTTGATAGTGGGGACGGGGTCGAGTTCGAGGGAGGGGATGCCGTTTAAGTCTTTGGGGTCGACGGAGGGTACGCGGGAGGCTTTGCGTGGCCTGCAGGAGCGTGTGAAGGGTGCTGAGACAATTGTTGTGCTTGGGGCGGGGCCGACGGGCGTGGAGATTGCCGGTGAACTGAGTGGGGAGTATGGTGCTGCGAAGAAGATTTATCTTGTGAGTTGTTTGGGACATAAAGTATGATCGTCGCTAAACCCACATGATATAGTTCTCCAGGGCGGCTGCCGTACTCGAAGGCCGACCAGCCAGCGTATCCCAAACGGCACTGAAGCAGCTCCAAAAACTCAACGTAGACGTCAGGGTTTCCACGAGCATCGAGACCATCACCGACCTCCCCGACGGCCGGCAGGAACTCACCACGTCCAAGGGGGAGAAAGTCGTCGCCGACCTCTGTATCCCCACATACGGCGTCCAACCCAACTCATCCTACGTCCCCGCGCAGTTCCTCGACGCCAACGGCTTCATCAAAGTGGACGAGTACCTCGCCGTCAGAAACGCAGACGGCGTCTTCGCTATAGGTGACGTCTCCGACGCCGAGCCCCCTCAGTTCTGGTTCGTCGATAAGCAGTCCCTCCACATGGCGAAGAACATGGTCCTTACCTTGAGCGGGAAGACGCCCGTTCCTTATAAAGTCTCAACAACAGGTAAGCGTTGACGGTTTTTGGCCCGAATGTGTTTGATGCTGACGAATGAGTCTGTTAGGCATGATGGGTGTGCAAATCGGGAAAAAGGGTGGGACGGGGCATTTTGGGAGTTTCAAGTTGCCTGGATGGCTTGTGGCGATGTTGAGGAAGTCGCTGTTTGTGGAAAATTTGGCGAGGACGGTTGATGGGTCGATGCTTTGAAAGCTATGCGGTGCGTAATGGGTTAGAATTCGGTTTGCCTTGGCTAGCCACCGTAATGGTCGGTGTCTATCCGTCTTTGTCGAATCTCTTCATACATTTCCAGAGCCTGACTTCCATCTCATCCGAGAGGAAGAGTAGCGAATGATTGCATGCATCGTAGACCGCGTGTTTCCAGTGGCTTATCTCGAGAGGCAGTGTGATTGGAGGGACCTTCAGAATATGCCCATCGATAACTGAGATGACGATGGACGTTTTGGGAGGCATCAAGTCACATCTGAGAGTGATAAAGGGCTTTTGGTCCGACTACCTCCTAGGACTTTCGTAGAAGGTCCCGTCGCATCTCTCCTAGAATTTCTTGCCCTACAGGGATCTTGGGTCTTTCGCGGCAACGCCTCCAAGCGCCCTCAAAGATTAGCCAACGAGTTATTGCTGTTCGTATGCGCTTCGTATGTCGAGCAGCACGCTTTTGAGCAGGTGAGGTCGCATCCGGCATATGCAAAAGAAGGTAGGTATGCATCCGCCTCAGCGGAAAAGATCTCCGATCTACTGATCGCCACGTCTTCCTCTTTCGCCATCCGCCAGCGGGGTAGCGAAATGTGGCTTGGTGAAAAAGAACAGCTGGCTCGTCCAAGAGTGCAGCTTTGAGTGTTGCTACTGCACGTCCAAAGTGCGACCTATGCCAGACCGAGGCATGAGCTGCGCAGTCGAGGGTGACGTAAGAACAAGGTTTGTCTGGAAGAGGAAAATAGCGGGGCTAGTGGTGTCTTTCTGTCCAATCGGAAGGGTGTCATTTGTCGCCAGGCACATAGCCGTGTTTGCCGATTTCTGAATGCTGGAAGTGAGTGCTGCGATGCTTTTTGCGGGTTGTCGAGAGCAGAATCGACAGACGAATGGGAGCAGCATTGATTACACGCCATTTGCTTTCATTCCAATTTATACCGACGCTAAGGCACGCTTCCCCACACCCGACTTGGATGCAGAGTGGTCGAGGCCGGATGTGCTGCGGTTGGCATAAAAGTAAGCTGAGGGCCACATTCGTCTGCTTTTGTTTCGCTCCCTGTCCCTTTCGCCCACCACCCATTGTCTCTCCTCACCACTGCCACCGAACACCACGACACCACCCTCAGCCATGGAGACTCTCCTCCGCCAGTCGCGGGCCATGTGTCCGTTCCTGAACAAGACGTCGCCCGCCACCCTGCGCTCCATGTCCACCAGCACCACCATGCAGCACGCTGCTCCCGGTGGCGGTGCCATGAGCAACCTCCAGATCATCGCCCGCCGCTGCCCCGTCATGGGAAAGGCTTTGTCCGTCCAGAGCGCCCGCAATGGCAACTCCGCCCTCGCCGGTGCTTTTGGTGGCTGCCGCGCCTACCACGCCAAAGTCCCACGAGCCAACTTGCACACAACCCGACCCAACGAGGCCCAAGCTGTCGATGTCCACCAGATTCGCCGCGACCATCCTCCCTATAGCCCACCGAATGCGAGATCTGCTGCGACTCCCACGCCGAACAGAGAAACCCTCTCCACCCCGCCACCCCCACCGCAGGCTGCTCGGTTTGATTACGAGGGGTTCTACCAGAATGAGTTGGACAAGAAGCACAAGGACAAATCTTACCGCTACTTCAACAACATCAACCGTTTGGCGCAGGAGTTCCCCAAGGCACACATGGCGACCAAGGAAGAGCGTGTGGATGTTTGGTGCTCGAATGACTACCTTGGAATGGGTCGCAACCCACAGGTTTTGAAAAAGATGCACGAGACGTTGGATATGTACGGTTCTGGCGCTGGTGGCACACGTAACATTTCTGGACACAATCAGCACGCCATGGCATTGGAAGGCACTCTGGCCCAACTCCACGCCAAGGAGTCTGCCCTTGTCTTCTCCTCATGCTACGTTGCCAACGATGCTACACTGGCGACTCTTGGAAGCAAGTTTCCCAACTGTGTGATTCTGAGCGACAGCATGAACCATGCATCCATGATTCAGGGCATCCGCCATTCCGGAGCGAAGAAGCTGGTGTTCAAGCACAACGATACAGCCGACTTGGAGAGCAAGCTGGCTTCGCTTCCCGCAGATGTGCCCAAGATAATTGCTTTTGAGAGCGTGTACAGCATGTGCGGCAGCATTGGACCGATTGAAGAGATTTGCGATTTGGCCGAGAAGTATGGAGCGATCACTTTCCTCGATGAAGTCCATGCTGTTGGAATGTACGGGCCAAACGGCGCTGGAGTTGCTGAGCATCTCGACTACGACGTATACGCGAGCGGCACGAACACCAAGGGCACCGTCCAGGACCGTGTTGACATCATCACTGGCACTCTGGGCAAGGCTTACGGATGCGTTGGTGGATACATTGCGGGCTCCGCAAAGATGGTGGATACTGTCCGATCATTGGCTCCAGGTTTCATCTTCACAACTTCCCTCCCACCAGCGACCATGGCAGGTGCCAAGACTGCCATTGAGTACCAGATGGCTTACCAGGGCGACCGCCGTCTGCAACAGCTCCACACTCGGGCAGTCAAGTCTGCACTTGAGGAGCGCGATATTCCGGTCATGCCAAACCCTTCGCACATCATTCCAGTTCTCGTTGGCAATGCCGAGCTTGCCAAGAAGGCATCTGATCTCCTTCTCGAGAAGCATCAAATCTACGTCCAGGCCATCAACTATCCCACCGTTCCAGTCGGCCAGGAGCGTCTCCGCATTACCCCAACCCCAGGCCACGTCAAGGAGTTCCGCGAGCATCTCGTAGGCGCACTCGTGAGTGTCTGGGATGAGCTTAGTCTCAAGCGCACCTCTGAGTGGGCTGCCGAGGGTGGCTTTATTGGTGTTGGAGAGAAGAACGCGCCTGCTGTCGAGCCTATGTGGACTGATGAGCAGCTCGGCCTCAAGGACATCGCCCGTGAGATGAAGCAGGAGGGTGCCCACGGTGTCCTTGAGCGTGTTCTCGATTTCGAGAGACGCCAAGCTCAGGCCGTCGCCGCGGCTGCTTAGATGCAGCAAGAGAGATAGAACTGCAAACACGCGTTGATATTACGATGATTTTGGACGAGATGCTTTGAAGTGTGGATGATGGTTTATAGTCGAGAGAGTTACGACTCACCAGAATACGATCTTTTGATCCTTCTTTTGCTCCGGGTCTGGCTGCGTGCCCACCCGTTGAGCTTGCAACCAATTTTTCTGTCCCGATTTCTTTGCTCTTCTCATCGACATCGTCTGTCGGCGTTTGATTCACCTCGACATTATTTTTTGCCTTCTCATTGGTCGGTAGGCGACGAGCTTAAACCAGGCGTCCTATCTCCACTTCACCTCGCCGAGTATCGCTGTGGCTAGTCACCACGGCCAACTCTAGAGGATCCTGTAGTCATTGAGAACTCCCTCGTAAGTGTCAAACTTCCTCACTCCTCCCATTTCACCTTCCATTCGTCCATTCTCCACTATGTCCACCGCAACGACTCCCGACACTCTCTTCCTCAACGCCACCGTAATCGACGGCTCAGGCACCACTCCTCGTTACATAGCCAGCGTGCTCGTTCACGATGGACTCATCCACTCCATCCGCAAAGGCCAAGACACCTACTCGCCCCAAGAAATCGAAGACTTCCGCAAGAGCAACACCAAGATCATCGACTGCGACTCCGGAAAATGGACACTCACCCCAGGCTTCATCGACATGCACGCCCACTCCGACCTTTCCCTCCTCCACACCCCGGCGCACTTGGCGAAAATCACGCAAGGCGTCACGACGGAAGTCATAGGCCAGGATGGGATCTCCTACGCCCCCGTCGACGACGCAGCGATGGCGAGGATCCGGCAGCAGATCGCCGGGTGGAATGGCAATCCCGATGACGAAGGATTCTTTGAGAGGTGGCGGAGCGTGAAGGAGTATCTAGACGTGCTGGATCGGGAGAAGACGGCGACGAACGTGGCGTTTCTGGTCCCGCAGGGGAATTTGAGGATTCTGGTCAAAGGGTGGGATTCGAGTCCCGCGACGGAGGACGAGATTGGGAAGATGAAAGTTTTGCTTGCCAAGGCCATGGAGGATGGTGCGGTGGGGATGTCGAGCGGGTTGACGTACGTGCCCGGGATGTTTGCCACGGATGAGGAGTTGGGCCAGTTGTGTGAGGTTGTGAGGGAGTATGGAGGGTATTATTGTCCGCATACGAGGAGTTATGGCAAGGGGGCTTTGCAGGCGTATCGGGAGATGGTTGATCTGGCGAGGAAGACGGGGGTGAAGTTGCATTTGACGCACGCGACGATGAACTATGAGGAGAATGCGGGGCGAGCGGGAGAGTTGATTGCGATGATTGATGAGGCCATTCAGGAGGGCGTGAACATTAGTCTCGACACGTATCCCTACCTTCCCGGCTCGACGACGTTGGCGAGTACCTTGCCATCCTGGGCAGCGAGCGCGGCAGATCCAGTCGCCGTGCTCAACAACCCAGACCTCATAGCAAAGATCAAACACGAAGCGCTCGTCGACGGCACAGACGGCTGCCACGGCTGCACGCTCCACTGGGACATCCTCGAAATCGGCGGCGTGCGCAACAAAGCCCTCATCTCGCACTACGTCGGCAAAACCATCGCCCAAATCGCCACGGAACAGAACCAAGACCCCTTCGACACCTACATCCAGATCCTGAAAGACGACTCCTTCGACAGCACCATCCTCTCCCACTCCGGCCACGAAGGCAACGTCCGCCAGATCATGCGTCATCCGCGCCACACCGGCGGCTCCGACGGCATCCTCACCAGCACGAAACCGCACCCGCGAGGCTGGGGCACGTTCCCGCGCTACCTGGGCCACTACGCCCGCGACTTGCCCCGCGGCACGAGCAGGAACATCTACCACGCAACATGCACATCCTCTTTCGACACCGTCCCGCCGGAGACGATCTTCGCCGGAGGTCTGGAAGAAGCCGTCGCGCACCTGACGTCTCGACCGGCTTCGATCATCCGCGCGGAGGATCGGGGGCTGGTGCGGGAGGGTTTCCGGGCGGATTTGTGTGTTTTTGATAAGGACGAGGTGAGGGATGAGGCTACGTATGCGGATCCTCAGCGGGCGGCGAGGGGCGTTGGGTGGGTTTTGGTTAATGGGGTTGTGGTGGTGGAGAGCGGGGTGCCGAATGAGGGGAGGGCGGGGCGGACGGTTAGGTTGAGGAGGGAGGGGAGGGAGTGGGTTGTTAGGTGAGGATGCTCAAGTGGATGGGAAACGGGCATAGAAACATAGGCGGTGGCGTTGATTGGGGCTTTCAACAAGAATGTGACGACTATGGAGAAAGCGGACGAGTGAATCATAAGGCAGAGATGGACATCACTCCTGGTGATGATAAGCACGATTCCAAGAGAACTCCCTCATTTCTAGCTATGAGGACAGAGATGGTCAACCCTATGACTTCGACATCCCCCTCGACCTCTCCGCCGCAACCATAATAGCATCCGTAAACGCCGACCTCACCCCCCTCTTCTCGAGCTCGAAGAACGCCCGTATCGAACAACCCCCCGGCGACGCAATCCTCTCCCTCAACGCGCTCGGGTGATTGCCCGCCGGCACCAACTTCAACATCCCAATCGCACTATCCACAACGAACTCCTGGGCTTCAGGTCGTTTGATCCCCTCCGCCACGGCAGCGTCGAGAAGCCCGTCGATGGCCAGCAAGAGCAAAGAACCCGCACATCCTACCAGCACGGCGGAAATATCGAATGTGCTCTCCGCGACGAACTGCACCCGGCCGACCTGCTCGAAAATCCACGTCGCGATATGCAGATTCCGCTCCGTGAGCGTGGAAAAATCGGCCGTACAAAGCGACACAGCTTCGCGGATCGTAGCGGCCATATTGGGCATCACGCGGACGACTTGCAATGGACTGCTTCCGTCGTCTTGTGACCCTGCTAGACGTTTGATTTCCGCAGTTGTGATGCCTGCCATGATGCTTATGATTAGTTTGCCGCGCATCGATTCGCGGAGTCCTGGGGCGGAGAAGACGGCTTCTCGTTTTATGGGTTTGATGGCGAGGATCACGACGTCGGCGGTTTGGATGGCCTGGACGTTTTGTTGGGAGGGGAGGATTTCGACTTTTGGGGTAGAGGTATTGCTGTTGAGTTCATCTTGGAGCCGTTCCTGAGAGGCGTGAGTGCCGACTGTGGCGCTGAGTGTCTCGAGGCCAAAGGAGTTGTCGAGGGGGGAGAGGATTCCTTTGGCGACGGCGGTGCCGAGGGTGCCTGATGGTTTGTGTTAGTCGTGGGGTGTTACTTCGAGTTATGGTGACATTTGGCGGGTTACCGCAGCCGATTACGGCTACTTTGACACCTGTTGAGTTCGTCATGTTGAGGAGCGATGCAAGTTGCAGGCAAACTTGCTTGTGATGAAGAAGACGAAACGGGATCTTTCGAAGAGCGAGGACAGCCCGGAAGATGAAGATTGATTGATGCGACCGCTGGGTTCTCAGGTGATAGGTACGACAGTGACGTCCTTGGTTCCCGAGAGATAGAGATTGGATGCAATCGGGACAGCCTTGAACGGGCAGCTCACCGGCCCGAGAGTCGTGGGCCGAGAAATTAATGAGGTACGCCATTGCAAAGATCTACCCGGACGACTCGGACCGGTTGGCAAGATGAATTTGCAGCTACAGATTCCACTGTCAGCCGCCATGGCAATCGAATAGTCATTGATACAGGGACTGTAGCTTGTACGAGCACCAGGCCCCGGCGAACACAATCATTTGGGGGCACACTACGGCTTGTTTACAACTGGAGATTCTTAAAATCAAACGAGACCATTATTGTTTCCGTACGATCCATTTGCCAAAAGTACTACGGCAGATGGCAATCACTCAAAGTGCTACTCCCCGACACGAACGAATCCTTGACACACCGAATGCTCGAAAACCTGAGCAGCACATTCGCGGAGTTGGCTTTATCGTTCGTCCCGCTCGATCTCGCTCCGCCGAACGTATGCGCCCCAATGACGGCTCCGGTGCATTTGTCGTTGATGCAGAACATGCCGACGGAATCTCTCAGAAGCAAGTCCGCAGTCTGCACTGCCTCTCTGTCTCTGGCGAAAATGGATCCTGCGAGGCCGTATTCTGAGAGGGTATCGATTTGCTTGCAGACGTTTTCGAATCCTTCTGGGAACGAGTCGTCGTATGTCTGTATGGAGAAGAGGGGCCCGAAGAGCTCTTTTGTTATCAAGTCCGATTGCAGGTTTTCCTGGCTGTGTTTGATTTCGAAGATGGCGGGTTGGACGAAGAAGCCTTTCGCATCGTCGATCTTGCCGCCGAAGAGGAGAGCGTGGCCTTCCTGCTGAGCGCTGGCGACGGCCGAGCGGAATCTTTCAAGCGCGGCTTTCGACACGATCGGTCCGAGCGGGTGGTGTAGCTGCTTGACATTGTCGCCATGTGTGAATTTCGCTGGTTCTCTGAGGATCGCTTTTTTCAAATATCCACGAGTCCACATCGATTGTGGCACGAAGAGCAAAGACATGGCGCTGCACTTTTGCCCCTGGAATTCGAACGCTGAGCGAACGGCCGCCGAAGCAATCCAGTCAACATCTTCAGCACACGAGTTATGCACGAGATGGAAGTTCTTCCCACCACTCTCGCCGACTATACGTGGAAACGTTTTGTAAACATGCGAGTTCGTCCCAATTCGAGCCCACAGACTTCGAAGCACAGCAGAAGACCCCGTGTAGTGCAACCCAGAGAAATCTCGACTCGCCAGCGCAGGCTCCACGACAGTAGCCGGATCCGATACCGGCAGGAACTGAACCATCCCCGGCGGCAGTTCAGCCTCTTCCATAACCAGGTAAAGGATATAATTCGCCAACGCAGCCATCGGCGAAGGCTTCCACAACACAACATTCCCAAGCAGCGCCGGGGTAAACGCAATATGCGCGCCCAGAGCCGTGAAATTGAACGGTGAGATTGCGAGCACGAAGCCCTCCAGAGGTCGATAGTCGAGCTTGTTATACGCTGCATCAGATTGCTTTTGCGGTTGCTGTTGGTACATCTGATCGCAGAAGTAGACGTGGAAGTTCAGCGTGTCGATCACTTCGGCGACGCAGTCGCCTTCGGCTTGTCCGCAGGTTTTGCCTTGGCCGAGCATCGTCGCGGCCATGAGTTGCCATCTATACTTGGTTTCGACGAGTTTCGCGGCGCGCTTGTAGATCGCTGCGCGGTGGTGGAAGGGCGTGTTGGCCCATTTCTGGCGAGCGGCGAGAGCGCCAGGGATGGCTTTGGACGCGATTGTTTCTTGGTCGACTTCGTGGTAGGTGGCTACTGGAGGACCGGCGTGGTTCCAGGGGTTGGTTTGGGAGGATTGGGGACCTTGGAAGAATCTTTTGCCGTTGATTATGGAGGGGATTTGAATGGAGCTGCTTTCGAGTTCGGAGAGAGTGGATTTCAGGAGCTCTCGTTCTTGCGAGACGGGGGCGTAAGAGTGCTGCGCAATGTGGTTAGTCACCGACGTCGAGTGTCATCAAGACTGCTGTGGCAGCTACTTACCCCTTCAAAATTCTCTGGTTCGGGGATCCTCATCTTGGCGGTCTTTTGAGAAGACTATACGCTCACACTGGACTGGCGAAAACGAGGAGGTATTCCAATTCCTCAAAAGATGGCTGGAAACATGACAAAGACGCAACTTGCTATTTGATTTTAGATCGTCCTTGTCGTTGCTTTGCCCTACAACCAAGTGGGATAATGATATCGGACTTGGAGGCCGACGGGGCACGTCGGACCGAGAAAAGGGACGTGGCTATCGGCCCGAGATGATAAGGCTGCAGTGAGCGTCACATCACATGCTACTTGTGCCGCCCACGCTTACGTTGGTTTTCCAGCTAGGCTTCTTATAGGAATCAAATTGGATCGACAGAGAAGCATTGTCGGGAACGACTTATCTGGCAAGTTGGCAAGAAGTGTTCGTGATGCGTGCGGGAAACATTTGCTACCTGTAGGGAATTGGATACTGTTGCGAAGGAAACACTGCTCTATAACTGTCCTATGTCTGGTGCATGTAGTTGTGCTATGACCAAAAAGCCAAACGTCGTCGTATCTCACGACCCAGGCGGACCCTCTCAGCGTAAGCGCCGCCTCTGCCCTCCAGCACCGACTTGTTCTCCGTAGCCCTCCTCGCCAAGAACGGAAGGCATTCATCGAGCGTACCATAGCTCATAGACTGTATTCGCACCAAGCTACGTCAGTCATCTCTAGCCGTGCGCTGTGAAATGATTCTTGCAACGACTCACCTTCACAACGAGCGGCATGCCGTCGTCACTAGTTATTGTTCCAGTGATCTTGTTGGTCAGATCGTCTTTCATTCCTGGGACAGAAAATTTAGAATGCACAATGCCTCGATGATAACGCACATGAACACTTACCGTAGAGCTGAGCAAAGGCGACACTTCCAGCGGCTTCCTTGGAAAGTTTCAATCGTCCGTCAAGGTCTGTTCCTTGAATCAACCCCTTTTGTTTGAGTGCATCGATACCCTCGCCAATGCTTTGTGAATTGTGTGTAGCGAACACAGCACTGATGTTTGATGATCCAGTTGCCTCAATCTGCTCCGCCACAGCTGAGAGTGCCGTTTCCATACCACCATTGAAGCTCGCATCAGTCTCGGCTTTCGAGGGCCAAACCGGGTTCTCTAAACCAACCTTCTCGCTTCGACTTCTCTCGGTCGCAATGTATGCGCCTCTGACCTGTTTAAAGAGCAAGCGGTAGCCTTTCTCGTCTGCTCGCCGGATCTGTTGTTCAATGAGCTGAGGATGGCGACGGAGATATGCTTGGAAAGAGGTGATGATCGTAGCTGGACCATTCGTGGTCGAGTTGTAGGTCTGCATCAGCTCGTCTGTCAGTGCGTCGATGGCTGGTTGGTACCAAGATTGCTCTGCATCAATGACGATTCGCACTTTATTGTCTCGGGCTTTGCTGGAGATGGCTTCCATGGTGGCACGGAGAGTTAGGAGTTGCTCACGATCCGATTCAGTGACGCCTTGCCCGTTGATAGCGGCGTCCCAGTCGCCATCGTGTGGTAGACCGGGATATGGCACGTCTCTGTCCAGGCCTTTCTCTCTTCTGCCCTGCAAGATGGCATCTGAAGCGTGTTGAAGTGCAATTGGATGCGTGAGAAGGCCGGTAAGCTTGATTCTTCCCCAACAACGCGTACCAATATCGCTTGAGACAGATCCCGTGCTGTCAGTCTGGCATTGGCGAGCCATTTTGCCTTGAGCGTCAATAGACTCCAAGACGCAGCGTGTCTGCTCCAAGACCAGCTCAGGATCTTTGCTCGAGCCGTCCAGCTTGGCTTCAATGTTGTATCCGAGCAAAGTGCCCACTTCGTGCTCTCGCAGATCTCTCATTCTGGGAATGCATTGGTCAACGTCTTCGCCGCCCAGAAACTGATTGACAAATGTATATCGAATGAAGACATGAGCGATATACGAGACCAGCGGGATTTTTGAGACAACTCCATACATTGGCTCGCTAATGTCGACCCATGTTGGTGAGGAACAGAAGGCGAACGCACTACACATACAAAATTTAGTATTGAAGTAGCTTCAGGGGGCCTCGTAAGATGTAGTCAACTCACATCCAGCCAGAGACGAGTTTACTCATTGGCACGTTCGACACCCTCGCCAAGTCTCTCGGGTCCTGATCTTCTGTAGGGGAGTCATTCTGCCGAGTAATGAGCACTGCTGCCGTCACAAGTCCACCACCGACTGCGAATGCAGCAGCTCTCTGCCTGAGACTCGTGCTTGCCAGGATCCAGTTCTGGCGTGCGTCCAGGACTTTGTCTCGCTTGTGCTCGATGTCCATCTTGCTCGGGCTGTAGCACGCCGTAGACAAGGCGTAGAGGTGAAGACAAGACTTTGTCGCGCAACTGTTGGGGGGGCATCTCGAAAGAAGTGGCATAGCCGTCAGTGACGTGATGATGGAAAGCAATAGAATGCTGTGTTTCAGTATTTTCAACACGCACAGCGTTACGAGAGCAGCTGAATGTTGAATACGAGTCAGAGGTCACGGAAAGACCTTGCACCTGAGATTGATGCTGGATTGTGATATCAGCCCGCCCTGCAGAATGCTGCCACATCCGATCGGAGCAAGTGCACGCATAGCAGACGCTCGGAAGCCTGTGCAGTCAAACAGGGCCGAGAGCGAACCTATGGTATCATCCTCAACGGGCCGAGACAGGCCCCCAAGTTGCGGCTACCAGAATCGCTATCTCCATACACTTTCATTCTGAAGAATGAAAGGAAAGCCGCGAGGAGCATACAGGATCAAGATAAGTAGCCAGCCAAGGCTACGGGCAGTTGAAAAGTCATATGATAGCCCCCTGAGACGATGCATCTTCGAGTCACTTTCGAACCATTTTTCAACAACCCCTTTTTAGCTTGGCACAATGAAAACTCCCTTCGAAAAGCAGGATGCTTCACACGACAATGTCGAACGAGCCTCTGTCCATGGCGGCGAATCCGTAACGATATCTCGCCAGTTTCACCAACAAGATGTTTTCACCGCTCCTCGTCGAGGAGATGTCAACTTCCGTGGTGTCTCCTGGCCAGCAGCAACGGTGCTGGTCGCAAAGTTTCAGATTGGTCTAGGAGCGCTGAGTATTCCCAGCACATGTAAGCATATTGAGAGCAAAGAGATTATGTCAGAAGCGATCGGCTGACATCTATCGATAGTTCACGTTCTGGGGTTCTTTCCGGGCATCCTCAGCTTCGTGATCCTGGCCCTCATCACCACGGGTGCTGGATTTGTCTGTGGCAACGCCAGACAATACTACCCACGACTCCATAGCATCGCGGACGCTTCAGACCTCCTATTTGGCCCGATTACGAGGGAGGTTGTTGGCTGCGTGTACTACCTTTATCTCGCCCTAACTACAGGAGCGGGTTTGCTCACCACTTCAGTGGCTCTCAACGCTCTATCAGAGCACGGAACCTGCTCGGTTGTCTTCGTTGCGGTCATTTCTGTGGCTTGCTTCATCCTGGGTACCGGCTTTCGCACCCTGGAACGAGTCGCTTGGATCAGCTGGGCTGGCGTGACTTGCATCTTTGTCGCCCTGTGTGTGACAACAATCGCATGCCTGGCACAAAATCGACCTGCAGCAGCTTTACCGGCTCCGGCACCTCTCGACATGGACGTGTGGGCGTTTCCAGAGGACACGACATTCACCCAGGCAATGATAGCAGTCTCTAACCAGCTGTTTGCAGTCGGTGCTTCAGAGTCTTCTTCTCAGTGGCTGCGGAGATGAGAGAGCCTCAGAAATTTACCCGTGCTCTCGTCATAGGGCAGAGCTTTATTGTCTTGACCAACATTGCCGTTGGTAGCATCGTGTACGCAAAAGTTGGCCAATATCTTGCCAGCCCTGCTCTAGGATCAGCAGGACCATTGATCAAGAAGGTCTCATATGGGATCGCGCTCCCCGGCCTCTTGGTCACAGCCATCATCTACAGCCATATTGCCGGGAAGTACTGCCTTGTGCGGATCTTGCGAGGGACACGCCATTTGCAGTCTAACACAGTGACGCACTGGGCTGTTTGGATTGGAGCAATGCCGGTGACCGTTGTGTTCGGTTTCATCATCGTCAATCTGGTGCCTTTCTCCGGCGACTTCTTGAGCTTGGTTGGTGCTCTGGTCAACCCGATCTTCACCAACGTCGTGCCTGGATTCATGATCTTGTTCTTCATCGCCAAGCGACCTTCCAAAGTGGTTAATGGACAGGAGCCAAACCCATTGCCCAATATAGATATGCTGACCGAAAGGCACTGGGCCTTGCAAAGTCTTCAAAAGGCCAGACAAGACGGGCCGTGGCTTTTGCTCTGGCTGCTGGCCGTTTTCATGATCGCTACAGGAGTTTTCATCATGGTGGCTGGCACATATGCGACCGTTCTCTCGATCAAGCAATCGTACGATGACGGGTCCATTGGTGGAGTATTCTCGTGCGCAGACAACTCAAATACTTGAGGCTGTGAAAGCTCGTGAAAGAGGTTGCGAGTCTCAAGTGAAACGAGGGGTCGTGTACAGTATTCTCATACTCGCAAGTCAAAGCAGCATCTCATTCTGAAGTTTCAGTTGATCTCAACAGTCACGCACGACCTAGAGCCAGGTGTCCAATGCAGTGTCTGTTCCCGTGGTATTAAAACCGGTGAAGTACCCTGGGTCCAGCAGATTAGCCAGACTTTGTATGTTCAGCTGTTGGCCAAAGTCGGAGAAGTCGTCACCCATGCCATGATTGTTACCTTCCATGCCAACACCAACGCCGTCGTCGATGGAGCCGAACCCACTTGCTAAGACCCGAGCCGCAGATTCCGCGGCGAATTGGTCTGGCATCGGCATGGGTTCTTCATTGACTGGACCAGCACCACCGGACGCAGTAAGCGGCCCCGTCGTTTCTTCTTCAATGATGTTCTGCCTCGCTCTGAGGCTGACAGCTCCAGACGAGGCAGGAGTCAAGATCGAAGTGAGAGATTCAAGATAGGCCAAGTGGAGAGCCATAGTATCTTGGGGAGATTGCACGGCCTGCTCAAAGTGGCGTGCAATATCGAAAACAAGCTTTATGGCTGTTTGCTGGAAAGATTGTCCCAAGAGGCCTTTGCACGGAAGACATAACAAAAGGCACAGGAACAACGCAGCATGGGGTCCGAGCAAGACCACGGAGTCAGGGGCTCTGCGAAGGTCGTCAGTGGGAAAGCATAATAGCTGCCTTAAAGTGCCGAGAGCCCCTTCAATGCTGCCTCTTAGTCCGATGAAGTCGGTGGACAAGAGTTCAGACATCGAGGTTGTATCAAGGCTCAAACTGGTAGCCAGAGTCGATGCCGAGGTCGTTTCTTTTGTCAAGCCACTGTGCGATCCAGTTGAGGATTTTGCAACGGCCGCACCCAATGCTTGTCGGAGTATGGCAGAGGCAATGTTCAATCGCACGCTACTCTCCCACAAGCTGCGGAGCAGGTCGAAGTGTTTCGTACCTGGATCCATCAGGCCTGGCTCCAGCTCCACGTTGCCATCACGGCTTGATGGAGATGGCAGTTCACCAGGACTCTGTTCGAGGAAGGCGATACACTCGAGTTTCCATCGTGCTAGTTCACTCTCGAGCAGATCGCCCAAGCAAGAGAGCATTTGTGGTGAAGCCTTGCGGACAAGGACTAACAACCGAGCCTGTAGACGACGCAGTTCTGCATTGCAACAGGACATGAAGTCCAATGGAATGGCATGAGGCATCCTACTCCACGAGTGCCAGTCACCGACAAAGCTCACGCCGTCCTCATCGCCGCTTGTCAGGGAAGCACGGCGCACGAAGAAGAGATTCTGTTGTTTGTCTTGACGGTAGAGACCAAGCCAGGTACGTCGGCGACGGGCGAGATAGCTTTCGTCAGTGCCTTTCCCCTGGAGGTCGAGGTCTTGAAGAACACGGAAGGCGTAGCCGCAATGAAGGTAGGAAATGTCGTCTTCTGGCTCTTTCCAACATGCAAGCAGGTAGAACGCTTGCATCGTTTCAATTGCACGACTTCCTTCCGCCATGGCACGAATAGCGAGATTCCGGCTCAAGCTACAGAGGCGACTCTGGAGGAAGACGTCGGGAGTGTTTACTACATGATTATGGCGGACCTGAGCAAACTTGCTGGCGCAGAACAAGATTGTGGTGAAGAGCAGTGAACTCCGTTTACGTACACTGTCATGGCTGTCTGTTGACGGATCCAGGATATACTCCCATTTGGCATTCATGTCGAGGAGGAAGAATGCGTATAAAGCTTTCGAGATAGCCAGAGTGAGAATCCCTCCGGCAATGGGGTCTAAGATTGTATGGCCTAGAGTCATTGACGAGACGTAGCTAGGCATACAGACAGCTTGATCAGAAGACGGATCTTGTCGGGGAATCGAGGTCTCCAGAGGCCTTAGGATAGAAGACAGCTTTAGGGACGCCTCTCCGACTTGAGTGGTAGCGCTGACAGTTTGTGGCTGGCCTTGCTGGCGCTCATCGCCAGTTAGCGACGGTGTATCGCCCGAGGTCACGAAGTTGAAAGGAGAGCCTCTCTGGCCCTTGAGCGCCGTCAAGGCAGCGACGATTCGTGCGCGAACCTCGTCGCTGATAGGTGCTGACGCAAACCCTTCGAGTCGGTTGTCATGGGCAGTCTGGCGGCCCTGATGCTGATGCTGTCGTCGCACCCCAGCGGCAGAGGAGAAAGTCGATCGAGCGGGCCGAGAGCGATGCTTGGTGCGCGTAGGAGTTTGAAAAGCACACTCGATGCCTTGATCAATGCACCGGTCACAGCGCTCGGTATCCCGAGACTGTATGCATCGTACTTTAGCGGCCCGACGCTTGACACAGGCTCTGCAGACGCACGACATGTAAGTAACGCTTTAGGATCATTTGAATCGAGCACATACATTGGGGCACGATGTAGACCCGAAGGCTGAGCACTAGATGGAGCCATTTCATTACATGGAAGATGTGCAGCCGAAGGTGAGGTTGTAAGTGGGAGATATGGTGACATTGCGTCCTACCCCTCCTGTTCATCGGCCCGAGAAGGCTGCGAGATAACATTCGGAACTGGACACCGACGACATTTGGGCCCCTTCTCAGTTTCATACACAATACTAAAGTTGCCAAATTTCTTGCATTTGTATTTTGTCTTGCTCCTAAAATCAAGAGACCCTTTGATCTACAATTATATTAATTCGTCGACTCACGAAACCGGAAGCCAGACGACACTATGCCAGGCCGACTCGAAGGACAGGTCGCTCTGATCTCAGGACATTCGCAAGGGTTCGGGCGAGGGATCTTGGAGACGTTCGTGAGAGAAGGTGCAAAGGTGGTGGGTGTAGATTTGCAAGCGCAGCCTGGCCCCGTCTCAGGCTACGGCGAAGATCAGGCACACCAGATTCAAGGCAATGTTGCCGAAGCATCGACTTGGCAGAATGCTGTAAGTAATGCGACACTATCCTTCCACCAAATATAAGCGAGACTGACAGGACATCGATAAACTATTAGCTTGATACAACTGTCGCTTGTTTTGGACGGCCTCCTTCCATCATAGTCCATAACGCTGGTTGGTCTTATCCCAACAAGTCAGGCCTCGAAGTCACGGAGAGCGAGTTCAGCCGCCTTTTCGACATCAATGTAAAGAGCATATTTCTAGCCTCGAAGATACTCATTCCCGAAATGAAGAAGAACAGCCCCGGGTCCACGGTCGTTATATCCAGCGAGAATGCCCTTCGTCCTGGTGCAACTCAAACATGGTACAACGCCACCAAGGCTGGCGTCTCATCTGCAACTAAATCAATGGCTCTGGAATTTGCGCGCGATCAATTGCGCTTCAATACGATCTGCCCGACCTCAGGGAATACACCCCTGCTGAACAAGTTTGCTGGTATCGCTGATGGCCCAGTTCCGGCCGAGATCATTAGGGCCAAGTGCGACCCTATACCAATTGGTCGTCTTGTTGAGCCTTCTGATGTTGCTAACGTGGCTTTGTTCCTCGCTGAGCCCGCGAGTTCGATCATAAGCGGCATTGAAGTACTTGTAGATGGTGCTCGCTGCGTTTGAGACTCGCCAATGAACAGTTGGATGAAGTATGGAGGAGGCGTCAAGAGACCATGGGGAGCTTCAAATTAGCATGAAATATGAGCAGTAGTATCGTTCCATGCGACATTGGAAGTCGCTCGGCTGGAATACTGAAAGAACGACGAGATATAGAGTCCACAAGCAACGAATTTGCTTTGACCGCTAAAGACTGTTTTCACGTGTATCTTGCGGTCTAAGGAAAATGAGAATCTCTTCGCTGGGTCTAGATATTAATCGAGCAGCCTCTCTCCTTCGATGCCCCGGATCCCACAGATTCTCCCCATTGCATCCCGCTGAGTCGTGATCGCATCCAGAAACTATCTCTCGCGTTTTCGGACATGGCAAGGCTTCTATGGGTCTAATTGATGTATAACAATTACTCTCTGATATATCTACAAGCGAGTGACAGGACTGTTCTTAGAAGACATCGGAGGCAACGCGTACCGTAATCGTGAGCGATGATTGCAATTCGATGGCAGCCTTCCAATTGCTTCTTCCGAATCAATCATCGAAACTAACGCGCTCAAACAAAGCTTTCCCCAATCAACCAGCTAACATCGTTGTTGTAGCTGTTCGTCGTGTCCTCCGGATAGGGCCCTCCGTTCGCAGCGATCCAGCATTCGGCATCAAAGTGCCTGATGCTTCTCGTCGGGAAATTCCACGACCTGATCAAATTCCCCGTCATGTTCAAACCGGCCTCCGGGCAGAACGTAGCATCTTCGTGCATCTGCTTGGTGCCGTCGTCGGGATCGATACGGAGCCTGTACGTTGTTGTATTGTGGCGGATGTACGAGCCAGCGACATCTTTCGATTCGAACGCAACGCACATGCTGTTGCCCAGTCCGGTCTGAACGGTGAAGCTTGCTTGGCCTTTGAGAGTCGACGAGCTGTTGTTCGTGACCGGAATAGTGTTGACCAAGGGGCCACTGCCATCACCACCGCTAAAGTTTATTGCTTCCATTGCTCCATTGCTGACATTTCCCATATCGATGTTGTCCGACTCTGCATTGCCATAGTCAAAACAACAATGGGAGTTGTAGTGCGTCCCGTCGAATACCGCGTACATGCCTTCAGGCTGGTCGTCTTTGGCGACGATAGTGGTGTTGTCAATTCGGTAGCCTGAGTTTGGCTGAATGAATACACCGTATGCTTTCTGGCCATTGACTGTGATTGGAGCGCCCGCTGCAAGGACAAGATCGTCGAGGCCACCAGGATTTGGTCCTAGTCATCCAATGTCAGCAAGTGGGCGTACCAGCAAGACGATTCTCCGGCATACCTTTAGCAGCAGACCCAGGTGGTGCCTGTGTCAGATTGTTCCCGTTGCTAGTCTGATCATAGATGATCGAGATGACACAGGTAGTGTTTGCGCAAAACGAATCCTGGGCGGATGCATTGGCTATCCCACCCGCCTGCAGAGGATAGATCGGAAGAGTCTGGTTATCTGAACCTCGTTTGATTTGATAGAGTGGGTCGTTGTAGCTGTCAAAGAGAGCTCGTACAGGGCTGTGAGCAGCAGCAACACAAGGTGTGCCCCTGTTTCATAGATATCACAGGGGCCGGCAATGGCAAGAGGAAGGAAAACTACAATGCCAGCCTGGGCAAGGAGGTTCGAGTGGAAGAGCATCGTGAGAGTCGATTGCGATTTTGGCCTGTCAAGATTCTCTTCGCAACTCCAGTCTGGTTTATTATATTATATGACCGGAGCCTGAAGGTTTTGCTTTACGAGGAAATATTGGCAAACTGCTGTAGGTTCTCACGCATGCATCCCTCATCATGCAAGTACTCAAAGTGGATCCAGGATCTATCAGACAGGGCAGGACTGTTCAGTGGCTATTGCCTAGTCGAGAAACGTCAGTGCGTGGTCACACCTCGGTCGCTGATGTGTCGGTGGCCATCATGAGTCCTTTCCGCGATGGCGCTCGCGAACCGAGCGGCTTTCGTCCTTGTTTCATGCCGGCCCCGTGGAATGGGTACAGGCCTCCACATTCCTGTGCTAAGTGTAGCCAATACTGCCACTTTAACTGGCCAAATCAAGAGCATGATCATCCCAAGGAAGAGTGTTCCAACGCCATGCATGCATACGATGACCGAGCTGGCCGTTCCCTACCTTCGTATATAGACCGTTAAATAGATCTGAAGTCGACAGAGTTCTGACATCTTCCTCAGAGCTGCCACCTCGATTTCCAGATTTGTGCACTTAACACGACCGAGCACTGGCCGAAGCTGGAGCATGTTGCGCCGTGGTTCGGGTCCTGTGATCCTGTGACAAGATCAGCGCTCGTTCAACTCGCTTTACTTGCTCCGTTGAATGTCGAAGATGACTTTTGAAAAGTCAGCGGTGGAATTCAGTAAGCCTCCGAGAAAAGGTATACTAAAAGGAGGGCTTCTTCAATTCATCTCTCCTCCCGCATCCAATCTGCTCGTAAACTCGTTTAGACAATAATTGCATATCTTCAACACCTGTCATCCTTCTGAACACATGCTCAAAGTGTCGTCCGAAGTCGCCTTACACGACCTGCGTACTGATTACGACATCTCCAAGTCGGGTCTCCGTCGGGTCTCCTCGAGGCTCGCCATTTGAGTCTTTTGGTGTTGTGCCGCACACGCCGACTACGAGTAGTAGCTTGACGTTATCGAAGCTGCGCTTGAGGTCCCTAGAAGCATTCGCTGCCGAAATCGTACCAACATTATGGTGGATGATGGCGACTGGTTTGCCGCAAAACAATCCAAAGGTATAAACCCAACAGCCTCGCGAGGCTGATCATCGCTGCGCGAGGCATAGGCCAAACATTTCGTACGTCGAAAATGCTTCAGTTGTGGCATTTGTGCTGCCGTAGAGCATTACATAAGCTCCCCTAGATGTACTCTCGTACCCATAGCCGTGGCAAAGTAATGTTCGGCTAAGCAACACCATGGACCGTGGGCAAACGTAGCGACTTGCGATAGCCAAGCATCGTAGAGGACTTCCTGCATGTCCGCGACTTGCAGCTGCAACACATAAGTGTATACCTTGCCATTGAGACGTTTGCGTTCCTGCCTTGTCTTCTTCACCATCACAGTCTCGTCTATTTTGTTATCTCGCATACACCCCGTCTACCAACCCCAGATCCAAACTTGACAATGGCTCCATCGATCGTTGCCTCAAATGGTGCCTCCAATAATGAACATGTCCTCGTGACCGAGCCTTCGAAAAGCCATGCGAAGGATGTCTACAGCTCTGGCACCCTGAAGGGCGAAGACAACAACAATCAACGTCTCGGCGGGATGGGTCGAGCCAAGGATGGCCGCCAGCTCAAAGTCCGCTCGTATCCAAAGTTCGATTCTCTCGAGGAGGAGCGGCTGTACCGGAAGCAACATCTCGCCGCTGCGTACCGTGTGTTCGCCAACTGTGTCTACGATGAGGGTGTTGCAGGACATATCAGCGTGCGAGACCCGATCTTGACCGATCACTTCTGGTTGAATCCATTGAGGTTCGCGCACCCTCGGTCCACTATGGTATGCTTGATGAGCCCATGCTAAGATATCTCACAGCAAGCACTTCTCCGAGATCTGCGTCAGCGACTTGATCTTGGTCGACGAGGACGGTCAAGTCGTCGTCGGGGATGAGCCGATTAATGTGGCAGCCTTTGCTATCCATTCCGAAATTCACAAGGCACGTCCCGATGTCCACGCAGCGTGCCACGCACACTCCATATATGGGAAGGCTTTCTTGGTGTTTGGACGAAAGCTTGATATAATGACACAAGATAGCACGCGTTTTTGGAAGAGCCACTCGGTCTATCCGCAGTTTGGCGGCGTCGTCTTCGATCGGGAAGAAGGGAAGAGAATCGCGCAGCATCTTGGAGATGGCAAAGCCATTATCCTGCAGAACCATGGGCTTCTGACTGTCGGAGAGACGGTTGACGCTGCTGCGTTCTACTTCATCTCCATGGATAAGGCATGGTAAGTGGCGTTCTCTACAAGCCACATGCAGCGACTCACCGACTAACTCATTCTCAAGCCAGGTACAGCTCCTGGTCGAGGCCGCCGAGCAGCGCAGCGGGCACAAGAAGACGATCGTCTCGGACGAGGAGGCCGAATACTCGTACGCCCAAACCGGCTCGCAGGCAAAGGGCTGGCTGCACTTCCAGCCATACTACGACCAAATTCTTGCGAAAACCAAGAGAAGTTTTCTCAGGTAAGCCTTAGACAGATCAGACAGAAAGTCCCATCAGTCGAGGGTTTGCTCGTCACTCCATACTCCGAACGAAAAACGACGGCGCTCTGAATCATCCTTAATGCAGCCGGCGCTCGCTAGACTATGTGCTAAGTTGTTCGAGTGGTCAAAGGAAGTAACGGACAAGTAAAACAGCCATCCACGTGAGCAACATCAAATATCAATAAAGCGTCATGTATTTGTCAAGTGTGCATGTAGAAGATGTATCATCACGGCGACGGATAGATGCCTAAGGCAGTACACAGCGCTATGGGTCCGTGCCCGTGCGGCTAAGCATCAACTTCATCTTTCGAGCAGCCTGAATAGTCCTTCGTTATCAACTCTTCTCCCTACGCTCTTACTATTACTCTCTGCTGCGGTATGTCTCTCTCTGCACTCACTCCATTGGCTTATCGTCCCAGAAGCAAAGACACCTCACCTCAATGCTTTGTCGAGTTGGGCCATAGTCCTCCTTGGCTGCGAAAGCAGTGTGAGGCGTCCGCCTCGCCATGCCTGGCTCCGAGTCGTACTGCTTGATGAGCAAGGCCTCATTGGGAGTCATATTCGACGCGAAGTACCACTTATGCGACGAGTTGGACCTCACTTCCCAAGCTTCCGAGCGTGCTTTGGCAGCAAATGAATAGCCGCTTTTGGCATTTCTGAGCTTTTCGCTGAGGTTGGCGTACACGGCGGACAGATCATTCTCATCCACCGTGCGAGCGTCGCAGCACGCAAGGTTATCACGGGTCACCACGTTGTTCAGCGGACGCCAGAGGTTGATGATTGCCCATCGCTTCTGTTTAAGCTTGTCTGCATTAAGCTCGGGGTGGTCTTCCAATTTGCTGTCTCGGACCATTTCTGCGCCGAAGTACGACTGGTCGACGTGTACTATATTAATATTGAGTCAAAAAGAAATGCATAAGGAGAAAAACAGGCAGAATTTGCTCACCAGAGCGGTTGTAAGAAGGCTGTGTGACGGGTTCGTCGCCGTCGAGGTCCTTCTCGTCTTCAAGGACTTGTTCGTACTTTTGTCGACGGACAATATGGACCACGGGTAAGACTATACTTGCACCAGTGCTTGAGCAGCTCGTCAGCAAGAGATCGATCCTGGATGGGTCTTTTTTTCGACTTACGCCTTCTTCATGTGAGCGATCACGTCCTGGTAGTATTGTCCCTTGAACTCGGCATTTTCTTCAACATCTGTCACCGATGTCTCGAAGGGACCGACTTGAAAACCCTGCCTGTCCACAGAGAAGTCGGCCTCGCGACCCCGGATGTTCTCGATCGTGACCCTTTGATGGTCGTGCGGTCGCCGCTTATCCTTGACGGTGCCAGGACACCATGCTGGTGCTCCCTCGATGGTAGCCGACAGTTGCGGAGAGGGTTTGGGGCGGTAAGACTGCGGCTGGCATGTTGCTGTTGTCAGGCTGAGGACGATTGAAGTGGAGCTGATTACAGTCCTCAAAAGTCTCCAAATGTGTTTGTCTATCTACTCAGAGATCCGGAATCTAATAAGTCCAAAAGTGAGGATGAACATTAAACTTTCGAACGCCGGCGATGTGACCGATCTGCAGCGCTGACGCGCAATAACCGCGGATAGGGAACAGCTTCATCTCCACTTACACAATAGCCGGGGATGAGTACAGTCTTGAGAGGGGCAGCCATTCTTCATTTCGTATGGACCATGACCAGCCCGTACAGTGCAGTGTAGGCAGTGCTGTTCGTGGATCGTTCGCTCACATATGAGTCTCCTTTCGCCGCCAACCATCTCTACTCTTGCCGCGGCTATTTAGCTCTCTTCTATATCCTCCCCATCTCCCATAACGATCCCTATCGTGGCCGATGCAGCTGCAAGAGGCGTGCTCGAATCGATGGATCGCGCAGAGGATAAGACAAGTTTTCGCAGCGAACATCACGAATAATTAAACGCGTCGTCTTACATGCCTATTCTACATCCTCATCATCCCAGAACAAGAAAGATCTCACTTCGATACTCGTCCGAGCGACGCCCTCGTCTTTCTGGTCCTTCGGTGGAAAACTCGAGTGCACAGCGCACCTCGCACGGCCATCCTTCTTTGAATCGAATATCTTAAAGACCCATGCGTCCTCTGGCGTCATGCCAGAGGCGTAGTACCACTGCTGATTCGGATTGTGTGCCAGATTCGCCACTTCATATCGTGCAGTCTCGCCGTTGGATGAGTACTCAAACTTCTGCTTGTGCTTGATATTCCTCGAGACGTTGCCGTATTCGCCCGCCCCGGGTGGTGGGAGGTTCGCAACAACAGTTCGCAGATCGTTCTCGTCGAGGGATTCATAGTCGCAGAAAGCGAGCGGATCTCGTTGAACCGGGTTTATGATGGGCTGCCATACCTATTGAGGGTAGAAAAGTTAGCACATGCTTTGTCGAGCGGTAACTGCTCCTCGTAATGGAGACTGAACATCGTGCGGCCAGTCACGACATTTGTTGCCATAGACAGTTAGGCATCGATGAACAGCCATCCATCCTTCGTTCTAGACATACGTTCATAATTGCCCACCGTTTCTTTGTCCGGCGATCAGCTTCTTCTTCGCCGAGATTCAGGTAGAGGAATTGCTCGGCGCCACGATAGGACTGGTCGACATGTACGAATCGTGCCGGGTTGTTCTTGGTCACGAAGTCTTTGTCTTCCTTGTCTTTTGCGTCCGTCTGGGCTTCGTCGAAGCGATGTCTCCGGCACATGTGAGAGACAATCTGGACCTCGGATGCGCCAGTCATTTTCTTCATCAACCTCTGGCACTCGGGATAGTACACATCTTTGATCTGCTCCTCGTCCAGGAAGTCCTTGTCCATGGCAGTAGGGTGCTGAACGAGCTGGAAGCCATTCTTGTCGAGTAAGAACTTGTCCTGGACCTTCCTTAGATCCTTAATGTTCATGTCGTGTGGTACATGCTTTCTCTTCTCGAAGGCTGTGCCTGGATACGTCTGGATGATGCCTCCATCTTTGACTTCCAAGTAATAGTAGAGTGTCGTGTCCTCTGCTGGCAAGGTACTAAACGGTTAAGAGACTGCAGCGGCCGCCATGATTGTCTTATCGTCTCAGTCTTCCTGCGACTACGTTGGCGTCTCGAGAAGGTGACGTGGTCCAAGCTTAAGTAAGTGAATGACCAGAGCTCGTCAAGCCGATCCTTCGGAGTACTTGAATGCACCGGGAGGGGTAATAAGTTATAACCGTGGTAATCAGTATAACCGTGGCAATCAGATTTGCCACTTCCGATAGAGCGAAGCCAGCCAGATGTAATATGGCTTCAGCCTCCTCGCGCTTAAGCGACCCTCCGTGAGCACTAGGCGTGAACGACGACCACGTGGAAGAGACAAGGTGGTAGGAGGCGCTTCGAAATCAAGCTAGACTCGCTGAACACAGTGACATCTGCCGACATGGAGTTCGCGAAGGCGTTTAGGCCTAGTTTTCGATCATCCTGTCAATCCTTTGGCACCGCGCGGCAATAGGATTCACTTCAAGACTCGTCGGCTGAACCATTATAATCGATCTTACTAGCCTAGACCTCGATCCAGCTTCGTGGTTTGAAGCAGGGGTTGATTTTGGTCTTCGCCGCTTTGGCCTCGTCTGAGATTGCCGAGACGTTTTCTTCGTAGCCGCTTGGTTTACCGGCGGATATACGAGTGCCATGTGCAAGTGCTCTGTGCTGCATGGTCATGCGTGCCGATAAGCTATTCAGTGATGGTGTAGATTCTGCGATTCAATACTCGAAGCTGCGGACCAGATGAAGCACCTGAATAGAGATGTATAAAGCTTTGTTGGCGTTTGTTCGAGTGTTGGGGACTTGCGTCCGCATTTTCTGCAAATTTGGAAGTCTCCCCCGAAAAGAGCGCATTCAGGGGTACTCAGTGGTACTTGTTCTTCTCAGCTTGGACGTCGTTTTCCAAGTACACCTCGATCTTTGGATTCATCTTGGGACCGATATCCTCCAAGAAGAAACAAGCAATAATCGCCAGGCCACCAAAGCCAATCGAAGCAAGGGCAACGATCCTGTAACTTCTCGTTAGATATACGCAGCGTACGTTGTTAGAGTAGAGACTTACTTCACGCCATGAACGTAGCTCTGCACATAAGCAGCACCAGCCGCCTGAGCAATTGCAGTCGTTAAGCCCTGAACCTTCTCTAGAGTAGCGGTTCCTAAGGGAAGGGCCTCGAGGACTGCTTCGGCGACCTGAGGCGTAGCACCCGCTGCTTCTGCTGCAGGAATGACGTGGTTTACAGCATATTTCGTTTGAGTCGTGCTCAAAATCGTCGCAAAAGTCGTCACAGCGAAGGCTCCACCGGCGTATCGGGCAACGCCAGATAGGCCACCAGATATTCCAAGCTCTTCTTGATCTGCGCCGAATTGGATATAGGCGATGGACAGATACTGCCCATAGCCATAGCCAGCAGCGCTTAGAAACACGAACGCAATCGCCATTCCTTCCCTTTGGGGAGTAATGTAGGCTAGCAGACCACCGAAGAAGGTCATGATCGTAATTGGGACTCCCATCTGCCACTTCCAGTGCCCAAAGTAGTTGCCGCCGAAAGATAGTATCATTGCTCCGGTGAATATACCAAAGCCTTGGACAGTCGCGAGAAGATATACAATATGAGGGGGCGTCGTCGGTGTTGTGAAGTAGACCTCGACCATGGTGGGCCAACTAATGTTGCTACCGTAGTAAAACATAGTGACGACGAAGCCAACGATGAATGGCGCGGTAAGGGCTCGTCCTGTGTTCGCAGTGAACATGCGGGTTGGCGCTAACGGCTGCTTCAGCGGCATGAAAGTTTCCCATAGGCAAAAGAAGACCTATTAGCCGTCGGCCAGAAGTTAGCAAGTCTTTCCAAATGTACCAAGTATATATCCAAATCGAGAGTACTCACGAGGCATGCAAACCAGCTACCAGCAGGCCAATCACAATCGGATTGTCGGACGGCAAGAGCTGAACATAGACAATACCAGATAAGATCATTGCAGCAGCACCAGTGAAGGACACAATGCCGACGTAGTCGAGCTCTCTCATGGCCTGGCTCCAAGGAATTCCTCGTGGATGTTTGGGTGAGAAGTAGAGAGGGAGAAGCACCCCGAAGGAGATAACTTGAGCAATGAAGATACCCCAGTAGCCCCAGCGCCACTGCACAGAATCAGTATCTCGCTGGGTACGGTGGTGATAGAGCACTTACCGCAGCATAGCCCCCCGATTCGCTGGCTGCCCCAGCAATGCGAGCTGTGGGAGGACCTACAATAACGTCAAAGTAGACAAGAGCATCGGCAATCACGACTGCAAAGTGTCTCCATTTGTTCGGTAGCAGCTCAGGCAGCGCAAAAGCAGCCAGCTGACAGTTGCCACCACCGAAACCCAGTAACACATGTGCGGCGATAGTTTGTCCAATATGATGCGATGTTGCTCCTAAGATTGATCCGATAATCACAAGGACGTTGCCGAGCAGGATGAAGTACCGCCGACCAAAGAGATCGCTGTTGGCGCCACAGACCATAAATGCGATCGTACCAGCAATGCTGTATACGGATGTGACCCTGCTACGTCTCAGTGTTGTCCGAGTTGGACTTCGTGAGATAACGTTACCATGTTCCCATAGTCGGTTCCGAACCAAACGACGCGGACATCTGGTTCTGAATCTGACTGAAGAATGGCACAGGCCAGAACGAGATGCCGTATGATGGAGAGAGAACCTAAGACAACACCTCAAAATGTGATCGTTCTGAGATGAAGAAGGGAATCATACCACAACCACAAGCCATGTCTTCAGCGTCACAACAGGTTCTCCTTCCTGAGAGACACTATTGGAACGTTCAGCCCATTCTTTATGAGTAGCAGTGTTGTCACTCTTCTCGATATCAACCGCGCTGGCAGGGCTTGGTGACTCTCGATGCTGTTCAGCCATGGTGTCGTGAATAGTGCTTCGGAGAGGTAAAATCAATCATCAGTCTGAGACGAGGATAAGGTGGGTACAAGGGGGATCGGCATTTCTGCCATCAAATTCCTCTCCCATGGCGCAGCCGATCTCCCAGTGAGGGGGAAGCTTTTGCGATGCTCGAGAGCCGGCGGTCTGCCCTGATCTCCGGCAACGCCAAACGCGACGTGTGGAGCATGAGAGGGAGTGTCGAGAACCCCATGGGCGGCTACCCCATGGGCAGCTAATCTCGGAGCGACGATCACCCCGGACAAAAGGGCTTGGTTCGCAACAGTTGCAGCGATGGATCTGGTGGACGATCGGGCTTGATAGCCGCGGTTATGTGCACGCAAGGCTCCAATCCCACATGGATCGTGTGGGTGTGTGGGGAAGAGTCCTTCTCGGTTAACAAGAGAGCAGGAAGTTGTATGTCGTATCTGTCATCACAGTCTGTCGCCACGAAAGTAGAGCACACACTCGCACTTTAGCTGATTGTTGTCACCAGTCTCAAGTTGTCGAGATGGGGAGCACCGAAGAGTCAATCGAGTTCGATGTCTTGATTATTGGCGCCGGGTTGAGCGGTATCTTTGCCCTCCATCGCATGCGAGGCTTAAACTTGCGAGCACGAGTTCTAGAAGCTGGATCCGGAGAAGGCGGGACTTGGTACTGGTATGGAGTCGAGATGGTCGGAGAAACGACTGTCAGTCGCTAATCAATCGCAGGAACAAGTATCCTGGGTGTAAGGTGGCGGCAAGCACTGTCGAGTCAGTGTGTTGACATCGGTTTCATAGGCAGGTTCGACTCAGAAAGCTACACCTACCACTTCACTTTCTCCCAAGAAGTTTTAGATGAATGGGACTGGACGGAACACTTTGCCCCACAGCCAGAGACGTTGCGATATGCCCAATTTCTCACCGACAAGTTCAAGCTGCGAGATGGCATGCAATTTGATACCAAGATGAAGACCGCCCACTGGAATTCAGATCGTTGGGTCCTCACAGATTCGAACGGCAACACTTACAGCTCGAGGTTCCTCATCACGGCAATGGGGATCCTCAACGATCCCACGTTGCCAAACATTCCCGGAGTCGAAACGTTCCAGGGGGAAGCGTTCCACACGTCGAGATGGCCTGATCAGTGGAGCGTGGATGGCAAGCGAGTCGGCATCATTGGAACTGGTGCCACAGCAATCCAGATCATCCCCGAGCTACCAAAGTTGCCTTTGACAAGCCTGACTGTCTTCCAAAGAACTGCGAATTGGTAAGAATTCGTACTACCTAGGATCGAATCGTAGCCAGTGCTGAAGTATCGTAGGTCTGCGCCTCTTCGCAATGACAAGATCAGTGCAGAAGAAATGGTCGAGCTCCGAAAAGAGTACCCTGAAATACACCATGCTTGCCTGGACTCTGGGGCTGGGTTCCGCTTTTCACTCGACACGCGCAAAACGCTCGAAGTGCCTGAAGACGAACGCATCGCATTTTGGGAAGACATTTATACTCAAAGAGGTTTTGCTAAGTGGTCAGTAACTTGCAACAGAAGTGGCCTTTCACGCCGTATTCTGGAACTGACCTTGCAATTTCTTCAGGCTGGGTTCTTTTGCCGATCATCTGACAGACAAGGAGGCAAACAAAGCGTACAGTGATTTCCATGCCAACAAGATTCGGCAGCGAGTCAATGATCCTGCCGTCGCTGAGAGGCTGATACCCAAGAACCATGGCTTTGGGACGCGACGGTTGCCACTCGAGACACACTACTTTGAAGTTTACAACGACCCTCGAGTTCGACTCGTGGACTTCACTGCGGACAGTCCAATCGAGAAGATCACACCGAAAGGCGTGGTCCTTACATCCGGAGAAGAGATTGAACTAGACGTACTAGTGTACGCAACCGGATTCGACGCAATCACAGGGTCGCTGACGAGAGGAATCGACCTTCGAGGTAAAGATGGCGTTTCTCTAACCGAGGCCTGGGACGACGGTATCAAGACTTTTCTTGGACTGTTCGTGAAGGGGTTTCCCAACATGGCCATGATCATGAGTCCGCTCAGGCTTTCGGGAATATCCCTCGAAGTATCCAGTTCGCGGTTGAGTCGGTGGCGAGGTGGATCCAGTACTGCACGGAGAATGGATTTACGTATTCAGAAGCAACCGACGAAGGCGTCGAAAAATGGACAGTAAGTGCTCTCGCACTGTAGCTCTCATGGCGGCTGACGTTACTCCTCGCAGGATCATGTCATTGAGTGTTCGAAAGGACTGCTAGCGAACGAAGTCGATGGTTGGCTGACTGGCGTGAATAAGAACGTGGCGGGGAAGCAGAAGAGGAGCATCGTTAGGTATAGCGGTTCTGGTCCGCTGTATCGTAAGACGGTGAACGATGTTGCAGACCGCAACTGGGAGGACATGGAAATGAGACGGCTGTGAGCGAAGGCTGTTCGATGTCCTTGGCGATGGGAAACAGAGTATCAGGTTTTAGAGACCTGCAAAGGCCGAATTATCGAATGAAAATAGGGCGCGCAGAGCTCCATCTTATAGGCCCGAACAGTAGAAGCAGAACTTGACGCATATCTTCACGTGCAAAGTCTCTGCCGCTAATACGGCGCTAGTACACACTAACGAGGTTAGTGTGAGTACCGTGCGCGCAAAAGGTGACGCATATGGAGGTTGTTGTGCAGCGGACATAGCTGAGCTTGCATGAATGAACGATTATCTTGTCGAACTGGCTACAAGGGTGCAAGCTCGTGATGTATCATTTTTAGCACTAACGTGATGCGCAGCACAACAGCGCTCTCGTGGCTACCTGACTTCCAAGTCCTACGTCGCTCCTCATTTCAAAATCGATGCAAGCACATATACGTTCGATGATACTCTACTAAATCACTCTGCTGCAGACGACTGAACAACCGCCGCAACAGCAGCGTCATACACACTCTGCAACATCTCCCGCTCATCTTCATCCCTGACCTCTTCACGCACCGTCACCACACCGTTGTTCCGCACAGCCTCGTCGATCATCTCCCAACCGTTCTTTCCGGGCTCACATTCTGTCCCGACGTCGGGAAGTTCGCCGTTGCGGAAGTAGTCGCCTATGGCTCTTAGCGTGCAGAGGTTTGGGTGGTTGTTGCTGCCGTGCTATAAAAGGAAGGCGGGTAGTCAGTAAATGATGTCTTGAGAACAAGGGCAGATATACTCACCCCATGACCCTTATGAACCAGCACCCTCGACCCAGGAAACGCCGTCGCGGCCTCGAACGCACCACTCAGGGGCGTGATAGGATCAAAAGGACTATTCACAAGCAAAACTGGATGCCTTGTCCGGATATCCGCAAAACCCCCTTCGTATCGTTCCGCAGCCTCGAACTTCCACTGCGCGCAAGGCCATACTTGGCTGGAGAAGATATCCGCAAACGTGCCTCCGCTCCTCAGTTGTGCTTGCACGGAGTTATACAGGTCCTCGACCCGGCTCACCCGTAGCGAAGAGTCGAGGCATGCGACGCCGTGGAAGGCATTTATGCCTTGGCTCCATGGTTCTTCACTGGGGGCATTGGCGAGGGCGTCGGCGATGGTCAAGTCTGTGAAGCTGCTGAAGTTGCCGTGTAGAGTGTCGTTTATGTATTGGAAGACGAGCGGGTATTGATCTGGACGATAGAGATTGGCTAGAAGACCGTATTTCAACTCTCCCAGCAGCGGTAAGCCCTCGCCGGATTGCCACCACGCCAGAGAGGGATAGTCTGCTGTGAGTGTGAGGTTTTGAATTCGGACTTTGTCGAGAGCTGTGTACAATGCTTGCGTCAGGTCTTCCGGCGTCGCAGCACTACCGGTGAAGTTTGCCAGAGGGCAGCTGTTCGGTCCCGCTGCGATACATTCCTGGAAGAAGTGCGCCAGGCTTCGAGTTGTATCCCTGCTCGAACTGATCCATTGGCCGGAGTAGTAATCGCTCGCAAGCACCACACTGTCAAGCACCATCCGTTCCACGCGATCGGGAAACATTGCTGCGAAGGTCTGGCCGAGGATGGTACCATATGACCGTCCCCAGAATCGCAGTAGCCCATCGGGATTGATGGCTTTGGAGATAGCTAGGAGGTCTCGAGCAACGAATGCTGTGCTTAGGAAGCGGCCTGTGTCGTGATTGGCTGTATAGCACAGCTCGTTGAATGCAGAGCCTTCCTCCCAGGCTTTGTTCTTCAGGAGAGACCAGCTGTCGATTTGTGGGATCTCGATTGTCCTGTTGTTGACAGCGACACTGCGCTTTGTTGTGGCGTTGGTTGGCGCACATGAGAAGGGAATAGTTCGCCCTACACCACTTTGAGAAAGTCAGTAACGGGGTGTTGCGATTTGGCCTGACGTCGTCTGCTCACCGTGGATCAAAACCAACCACATCATACCGTCCACCGAGTATCCTACATTCCGGTCAGACCTCTATCATCCCAGAATGCCGAATTGCCCACCTTTGGTAAACACTCCCAAGCCTCGCAACCTCCTCAACACCCGAGTTTCCCGGTCCGCCAGGCGCAAAGACAACTCGGCCTTCAGATGGATGCTGCGTAGCGTTCACCTTGATCAGCTGGAGCTGTAATCGTCGAGTATCATTGTTGGTGTAGTCGAGGGGCACATCGAGTGTAGCACAATCGATCGGTCCTGGAATGCGTTGTTGGAGACTGGGTGGAAAGTCGAGCTGGCATGGTTGCCAGTCGAGGTCTTCTTTATATTGCGGCGGTGGGGTCGGGACTGCGAGAGCAACTGTAACCCCCGAGAGGGGGGTGGCAGCGTTTAATAGATGCATTTTTGTACTTCAATAAAATGTGATGATCGTAGGACTATGAGTTGGGAGGCATTCCGAAGGTGCAACCGCTCCCTATATACCAACGGCCCCAGAGTGAGGCAGTCGCCATGATCGTACGTATTCGCTCCCATATCGAACAATGACGCTTTTCAGCTCTGAGCAATGACCGTTACGTCAGGCCTACAGTCCATACATAGAAACAGCTAGGAGTGCCAATGCGGTTAGAGACCTATGCGGATTGCTTGGCTCTGCTCTCGGCATGCCGATCGTACTCAGGATCCCTGCAGTTTGCGAGTACGACAGCCACAGCCTCGCACGAACCGAGATCCTTCACGTGGCAGAGACGTATGTGCGTAGCCCACAGCCGGGCAGCGCTTGATGTAAGCAAAACTTGTTCTCTGCAAAGCTTCTGTCATGCAGGACAAGAGAGGAAGTGGCATAAAATTAGTGGTCCGCAATCGGCAAGAGCGAAATTGATCAGACAGCAATCCCGGTCACTGTTGCCATTGTACTGCGAGTTAGAGCACGCATCCGTACCTCGTGGAGACATCGAGAACGGCAAAGGCAGTGAAGCAAATGCAAGAGCAGGTATGCGACGCTGCTTTGAAAATCACATTTTGAGTTGGCTACGTCTTCAGATCGTGCAAACCCAGGACGCTAGGATTAAATCCAGCAGAACCTCATCGCCATCCACAAAAACCTCCAACAGCGCTGGCCTCGAGCCAAAAGTCCCCGGCAACTTCCCTCTCGCAAGCAAAGTCTTGCTCCCGTCCCTCAGCTCCTCGTACCCTCCATTTCCCGCACGCCATGTCAACCTCCCCGTGGGAGTCTCAACGTCTTTGCCGTATTGCATGCTTTCCCAGGTTTGTTTGACTTTGACTTGCTGGCCGTGGATGTGTATGGTGGTGCAGCTGGCTAAGTGGGAGCGGTTGAAAGTGCAGATTTGTTGGTGGTTTGAGCCAAGGGCGCGGGTCAGCGAGGTTTTGCTGGCGATAAAATGGGCGACTTCTTGGTTGTTGCTGTTGATGGCTCTGATGTGGCCTTGCTTGTCAGGGCCGTGGAATGAGAGGCAGGGCGGGTTATTGGCAGATGGGCCGTTGCTGAAGAGGGATGATAGAGATGGCATTGTGGCGTCAAGGCTGTTGTGGAGAACTCGTGAAGGAGTCGAGGGACCAGGAGAGTGTTTGAATATATCAGCATCGAGATGTTCCACCCGGTGCGCAAAGACACGAGAGCGTGTTGTACATTGTGTCATTACCAAGAAGATCTCCGTTCTTCGCGCCAGCTGAAAACAGAGGTGTGCTTTGGCTAAGACTCGTTTTCGTATCCAGGACTTGGCAGCGCAGCAACGTTCAGCCGCCTGTGACGAGGTCCATAATGGCTGTATTCAGCTTTCGTCGTCCTCTTCTTCATCCTCCGGATCAGTGTCCGGTTCCATGGTCAAGGGAGGCATTTCAAAGTCGCTGTCATCGCTCCCAATGTCCATTGCGCCTGCGGTAGCTGTGCCCGTGGTATTATTCGCAACGACCTCTGGCTGCACCACATTTACAACATCCTCACCAGATATAGTCGCGGTGACCACTGCTGGCACATTGTCTTGAGCAACGATAGGGCCGGGCCCTGGCAGCCTTGACGCTTTGTCAGGCAATAAGCTTTCGGCAACGGGAGAAGCACGAACACGCTTTGCAGATAGCGAAAGCTCTGGAGTTTCACCGGCAGGTCTTTTGCTGGATAGCGGAGCAGACGCATCTGGGTCGGCAGGATATCGCGGAATTGCTGCGTCTTCGTCCTGTGAAAGTGTCGTCGTATTGCTCGGGGGCTCATCTGCAGCAGTGCCAATATTTTCGGCGTCTGGTAGGTACTCGTTATGGACGTGGACGTCTTCCTGCTCATCGGCGTCGTCATTCTCTTCTGATATCGTCCCAGCCTTGCCACGCACTGGAGGCATCCTTGGTCTTAGAAGCGCTTCAACGTGAGGCTGTTGACCGAACTCTCGAGCAAGAATGGGCAGCAGGCTTGGCTGGATCCGAGCATCGTTCTGCTTCCTGTGCGGGTTCATGACGCTGGCGAAGAGCGTAGTCTCACTATGCGAAAGCACAGCAATGCGGTCGATTTGTGCACGAAGCTTGGGTGGCAGACAGGCTGCTTCTATGCGGTCCAGAACGGTGCAGAGAAGATGCTCAGCAGCTTGACGAATGTCTGTGCCGTCGGTTGGATGCGACTGTGTCGCCTTGGAACCGGCAAACCCAAGTTGTTGCTTGATGCAGCCGCCGTTTTGCATACCTGTAGAAGTTGTGGTGTTTTCGGCGGGCAATACATCTTCGCAGCACTGCTCAAGTATTGCGTTCAGCTCCACAACTTCTGCTTTAGCCATTGTTGGGCCAATGATGGTGATCGCGTCGCGCAACAAGCGATATGAGGCCATGCGAATTTCCGTTGTTTGTCGTTCGGCTTTGAAGACCCAGGAGATGTGCTCAACGAGCCAGTGCACCCACGCAATGACTTCGCCGCCGAAACGGTGGATGATGGTCTCGCAAAGTCGCATCGCCGCGACATGAACTCTCGGTAGGACAGCGAACAACGCTTCGCGCTCGTCCTTCGAGACCTGGTTGTTGATCTTGATGAACTCCTGATTACCACCATGAGGCTGTGTCACCGCGAAGAGCCTCGTAAGAAGGTCAGTGATACCGCCAATTCGCACTGACACAACGCCGGACGATGCTGTTGTGAAGTGAGATTCGATGACCTCGAGAAGGCTGACAAGTCTTTCGCCTCCAGCGTAGATACCCTTCCAAGGTCTCATTCCAGCACCATCATCTTTCTCAGATACAACGTCTCCATTGTAGGACGTAAGCGGGGCAGATCGCTCCACACCTGCTACAGACTGCCAGTCCTCGTCGACAGCGCGAAAGATACGGTCGCATGTCGCATGTGCCGCGGTAACTACACCCTTCAACGTTTCCGCCCACTTCTCGCTTGATCCTTGCTTTGGAGCGCAGGTGTGGAGCTGGGCCAAGAGATGGGATGCAGTACTTCGGCAAGATTCAGAGTAGAGCTGGCCAGACTCGAAACCACCGGAAGACGACGAGAGCACATTCGAAAGGTAAGCTCGCAGCTTGGCCTCGTTCGTTCGGAAGATAGTGGGATGACGTGGCAAAAGTACAGCGAATGCTTCCAAGACGGACTCCAATTCTCTAGCGGAGCAGCGCTTGTTCTCGATGTTGGACAGGCATGTTGGCACGAAAGCCGTCAGGGCAGGTGTTGTGATTTCCCGGACCAGATTTGAATAGTCCCATGTGAGCATGAAAATGCGAGTCAAGGTGAGAACAGTCAAGATGCGAGTGGTGGGAGGATCGGGTTTCTTCAGGATCCCCAGTAGACTCTTGACCCATGCATTGCATTTCGACAGAACTTCGATTCCGCCGGCTTCGATAGCCGATTTGACCAGTACCACAGCAGCCCATCGTCCTTCGATAGTCCGGTCTTGGAGAAGAGTTGAGAGGTGAGTCTTGAATCGGTGAACGAGGACTGAAGTTTCGCTGTTTTGCTTAGTTTCTGTGGGAGTTGAAAGCAGATCTCTGCAGTTCCAGATGAGTCCAGAGATTTGAGGTGTACTGCTTGGCAATTCCTTGGCTGGAGTTGATGAGATTCGAAGGGATGCAGCTCGAAGTGTCGCTACCGAATCCGAGTGCTTTGCGGCCATGTCGACTCTGATGGGTAAATGAAAGAACGGAAGGTGAAGTTCAAGAAGAAATGCGAAAACGGCATTAGACTTTTGAGATACGCGCTAGCGGCGGATCTACCCGACATTTGGAAATGCACGAGCTCATGACGACGAATGGGCTGTGTTCATTCACTCACGGGCCACGGCTCCTTCGACTGCCCAAGGCACAGCACCGCACCGCACATCTATACGTCCCACCCCGACTATAACAGGTTTTGGAGCGCAGCATATGAACACGATGCGGTTACGGTAGACCATCTCGGTGACGAACGATCCAAGCAGCGCCATGAGCGTGCACAAGACGCCGAACCCGGAGAAGGGCGCGCGGTATCTGGGTCTGCTCGATCAGGCGCTATGCAATGGCAGCTGGAGTGACATACCGGAGCTGGCGCGCAAGGTCGACAAACACGCACGGGAGAGGAAGTGTACGTTCAAATGAATAGCGACCAAGTTCAGGGATACCCGCTGAAGTGAATCAATTCCCAGGTCTCACACTCGCTGCCCGCGCCGAATCGCAAATCGCCTCCGCTTCCCATCGCCCAGCCTCAGCATCTTCCGCAACCTCTACGAGCTTACACGGACTGGGAGAGGTGGTTCCTCGGTTGACGGAAGCCATTGGGGCTGCGAGCAAAGACCACCAGGACGATGCTTTCGTGGCTAGCTCATGTCTGGCTGAAATACATTGGTTAAGAGAGGCGCCTACGGAAGCACTGAAAGTGCTGGACGAGATAGTGGGACCGTCAACATCCTCAAAGAGCTCGGCCGGTACACTTGGCTGGATAGAAGTCTGCGCGGTCAGAAATGCTTCCATTCGGGCTGCCTGCTTTGACTCCCTAGGACGGCAGAGTGAAGCGAGGGAATCATACCAAGCTGCTGTGGTCAAGACACCAGGGTATCGCACACCAGAACTGCGAAGATGGACATCAAAGCTCCTTGCCCGGGCGTGCATGTATAGCGTGAAAAAGATGCCATCTCCATCTCTGCAGGATTTCAACGAGACGTATGCTGCCTTCAGAGCTTGGGGTGACTTCTGGCAACGTGCGGGTCCTGTGAGTGAAAAGAGTTCGACGTCGCACTTCGACATTCCGCGCCGACAAGTCTGGAAGGCGTACTATGATCTGCTGTCTACTATTCTTCAACATGGACTCTTACATGCGCCTAGTCAGGACGCAGGAGCCTTCATCCTGCCTGATCCCTCCATAGCCGTTGAGCAGCGACAGTCATCCAGGCAACGACAGAGGGCGGAGCTGAAACGTGTAGAGGCGACATACGAGTCACTACTCCTCGAAGAGACAAAATTTCCCAAAGCAAGCCAGACGAATACGGAAGTCGAAGAATGGACCGAACAAGTCATCTCCAACTGGCGGGTCTTCTCTGGCTCGGCGTGGACGGATACTGATGTGGGAGAGGGCGGGAAAAGGGCAGTCTCACGTGGAACCCTGGACATCCTGTACCGCGCGGCGACCAAGACTTTCCATTCAACTCCGATCCTGCGAGAGCTGTTCACCGTACATGCTGCGCTAGGCGAGTTCGACCTGGCCATGCATGCTTTCGATAGCTATATCGAGATTGTTGACAAGGGCAAGGCACGTGCAGAGAAGACCGGCAAGCATGAGATCGGACTGGACAGTGATGATACGGCTATGACCACTGCCTCTGAAGCTATCCGACTTCTTTGTCGGTACGGTGACAGAGAGCAGGCCGAGAAAGCTGTGGAGATTTCTAAAGCTATGCAAAAGTGGCTTGAGCAACGACGGCCAGCAAGCCCTGAAGTCAGCCTTACAAATGGTGATTCCGCCCCGAATGGATCGCGACCGTGCAGTCAGCCAACCTCGTCAGTTCTTAAACCAGAGACGTTGGCCGCAGCATACAGAGCATTGGGTGTGAGCCGGGCACACTGGGCTCGATTGACCTACGAAGCTGAATCGCAGAGGCCAACGCTAGCCGAAGCGAACAACAACTTAAAACGCGCCCAGAAGTACGATACTGACAGCGTCGAAACTGGCCACGCTCTGGCGCTGGTGTTGGCAGATATGCGCGACGTATCAGGCGCTGTAGAGGCTGCACGGTCCGCCATTCAGGCTGCTGGACAAGCTCAACAAAGTAATGGAGCGAGTCCCGCATCTGCCATCGATCTCGAGAAACGGCTCATCCCGCTCTGGCACCTCCTTGCCTTGTGCTCCACGGCTGAAGACGAATACGAGACTGCGGGACACATTTGTGAAGCTGCCTACAGACAATTCGGAGGCTCCAAGGTCCTGTTCGGTGATTCAACAACTTCAAATTCGAGCGATCCGGAGAACTCTGTCGCAGCTCTGCGCGGCATCGTCGATCAAATGGAAGGCTTCGAGAAGGAGAGTCTGATTCAGATCAAGATGACACAGATTCTACTTTTTGAGCTGACAGAAGGCTCTGAAGAAGCGATCGACTTGACTGCTGAGCTGCTCAGCCTTTACTCGAGGTTGTTCGGCAAGCCGGAGGAGGTCGTGGCGGAAATTATTGCCAAGCCGCCGCAAACTGCAGCTTCACACGCTCCTTCAAGACTTGGGGGTACTCTAAAAAGCATTACTGGCAGCATCAGGCCACGCTCCTCCAGATCAGCCCGTAGCAGTGGCGAGAAGGACGCTACAAGACAAAGATCTCTCGTTTCGGTGGACGACAGCTTGGCCCCGCCATCAACTCAGAACGTGGCTACGTCGACAAATGGACAGATTGCAGGCCCGCCTATTGCCATCACTGTCACCAACGAGGATGGCGTTTCATCGGAGAAGCCACATCACCGCCACCACTTACCGCATCTACCATTCCAAGGACGAGGTCGTTCACGTAGCACAGAGAGGCGGATTTCGGAAGGTGACGAGAAGGCGGCGTCGGAAGAGAAGGCGATTCCAACGCCTCAAAATGCAGCGGTCAGTGAAGAAAAGCGTCCAGACCAGCCTCTAGGTGACATGGCGCATAATGCTCCTCACGATCAATGGCCTCCGCCTCCTGGTCACGATGACCAACCACCACAGCAGGACATGCGATTACCGGCACCCCATCCTGCTAACGCCAACACAATCCCGGAACCGCAGCTCCTACCCATTCACGAAAGGCGACATAGAGTCAGTGTCCTGGTCAAAGCGTGGCTCTTTAGCGCAGAGCTGTACATCAGAGCCGAGACCCTTGATGATGCTGAGAGCTTGGTCCACGACGCTTTGAAACTTACAGAGTCTCTCGAGCTCGAACTGGCGCAGTCAGAAGATGGGTCCAACGCTCGTCGACTCTTCGCCAAGGGATGGGGCAGTGGGAAAAGTATTGACGAACTGTTGGCGGACGTGTGGTCGACTGTGAGTATTGAACTGATTCCACGCCGATGAATTGTGTACTGACCAATCTACAGAAAGCGCTGTTGTTGTTGGGCCGAGAGCGGAAGCATGAGGCCATGGCTGCATACGAGCAGGCAATATCGTATCATCCGGACCATCCAGCCGGAATCATCGGGCTCTCCAACCTGCTAATGCACATCTACGAAGAGAAGCTATCCGCCGAGCAACCTCAAATCCCAGTCCAGCCACTACCCTCAGCCTCCGGCTCGCTCTCGCTCATCAACGAAGCCCGCCCAACTCTAACCCGACCAGGCTCCGCCGCGACCTTGACAACGCTGCCCTCTCGGCGCCCCTCCGTCGTCGTAGAACCCGAACCGCTGGAACTCAAAGAACGAAAGATCGACCCCTCACCGGCAGAACTTAACCGTCTGGCCGCCCGCGACAGAGCGTACATGCTCCTCTCCAACCTGACGAAACATGCCGGTTGGGACAACTCAGAAGCCTGGTTGAGTCTCGCTCGCGCGCACGAGCTGAGCAAGGAAATCGACAAGGCGAAGCAGGCGCTGTGGTGGGTCGTTGAGTTGGAGGAGACGCAGCCCATTAGGCCGTGGAGAGAGGTCACGCCTGGTGGGTATACTGTTTAAGTGGAAGAAGAAAGTAGGAAGAGTGTTTGGTTGGGGATCCCAATTCTTGCATATACGTAGCCGCGTTTGATACCCTCGGTGCGTGCTTGGTTTCGACGTTAGAACATGAGATGCTGCTTCATTACAGGTCCAACCCTCTTCAACTTCACCGAACCAATGAATCAATTCTTAACCAGCACCCGAAAGCATCGATCTTGAAGTCTTTAAACTACAAGAACACCCGAAATCACGTGTCGGCTTCCCCATTCTTTTTCACTGCTTCCCAAAGCAGACTTTACCGTCCACACTAATCGCCTTTCGGGGAACAGATCGATGCACCCCAACATCATGGTCGGAAGTATAGGCGCCATTGATCGACGAACGGCGAGTCGCACGTCTCGAAATGGGCTTGCGAAAGGAATGTGAAGACCTCGGATGGTAGTGGTCTTGACTGTGTTGCTGGTGCTTCTCTACCTAGACCTCGCTGCTCTTGTCGCCTGCTTACCACGACTCGGTATCGTCTGTGGTACTGTACAGCAAAATGGTGGCTCTCATCTATGCCCTCGCCTTCGCGGGTTTGGCAGCATCCCAGACCGTCAACGTGGTCAATGGCGACCCAGCGCGGTTCACTTACACCTACATGAAGACTCCACTTTCTGGCCCTTGCGATGTTTCTGAAGGACCGGATGGACTCGTCTATGTCCAAGAACTTCTAGCAAACAAGATTGTAAAGTACGGCACTTCGCTGAAGAGGTTTCCGTACGGTTTGCTAAACGTCTTCCATAGGTACAACCAAAACACAGGGCAACTGACAGAGTACGACATCCCGTTCACCACACCACTGCTCCCAAACCAGACTCTGCCTTTACCTGGCATCGCCAAAGCCGCCTTCCTGACCTGCGCACTCCGCAATGGCTTCGACGGACTGCTGTACCTCAGCAATGGCAATCGCAACCAACTCGTGCAGCACGACACCAAGACTGGCACAACGAAAGTCTTCACGCCTGACAATCTCTTGCAGCCAGTGGGTAACTTGGAGCCTCTGAACGATTTGACCACCGCACCGGATGGTGTCTACTTCTCCATGACGACGTCGAACCAACTCGCCAAGTTCGACTACAAGACGCACAAGTTTAGTTACTTTAACGTTCCTACGCCATTGGCGTCGCCGCTGGGGATGTACTATGCTCAGGATGGGGCGATCTGGTTCTTGGAGTTTCTCGGTAAGACGACCTCCCCTCACCACTCACATCGTACTCAAAGCTGAACAATCAATCACAGGCAACAAAGTCGGCCGCCTCGACCGCCAAACCGGCAAAATCACAGAATACCCCGTCCCGCTCAACGCAGCCAACCCGGTCGTCATGCGCGCCGAAACCAAAGACCCCAAGACGGGCGACTACCTCCTCTGGTTCGCGTGCGTGCTGGGCGGGGGCATCGCGTCCATCAACGAGCGCACCAAAGCCATCACCTTCTACTCCGAATTCCCCGTCACGACCGCCGTGGAAGTCGCGCAGGACTACCGCGACAATGTCTGGGTCTCGCACGTGTCGTCCAACACGCTGGGCGTGTATAACCCGCGGTATAATAATTTTACGGAGATTGTCATGCCGGGCACGCTGGTTCCGCTGCCCATCAGTGTGCCGCTGTTTGTGGGCAGTGGGATTTATTCGATGCCGGTGGGGAATCCGTTCACGAGGGGGACGGGGAATGCGATTTGGTTTACGCAGTTGACGGCGAATCGGTTGGTGAGGTATGATTTGGAGGGGTTGACGTACTGATTGAGGGAGGGCGAGGGCCAGGGCGAGGGCGTCGTATTATCGACATGCATGTGAAAGCTAGTTCTACTGCCAGCAGGAGTATCAATGAATGAATGAGGCCGCCACAACGCCGCCAGTATATACGCGCTCTCTTCCCCACGCTTATACGCGGCTCCAGCGTACCGGTACGTACACCACACACACGTACCCTCTGCGTCTCATCAGCCATCCTGCGATCCTTCGTGGCTGGTGCTACAGGGGTGTCGAGCTTGACTGCATCGTCATGGGGAGTGAGAAGTACCAATCATGAGGTGCGCTTTTTCTGCAAGCTAAGGAGTGTAGGTAGAGTCGACGTGCATGTTTGACGTATGGATCCTTCCTTCGGGTTTTGAGGTCTTGGCTGTGTGCGTCTGATGATGAGGTTCTTCTAATCACCGCGAAAAGAGTGGGCTCGGCCGAGGGTTGGCGGCCTCCCGATGGAGGAAGACTGTACTCAATGTGCCTAGTCATGATTGGGAAGAGGTGCTAGTGTGGTGAAAGTTGACTCACAAAAGCACTCGCCACAAAGGTGCCATCCTCAGGCAGCGGGATTTCTGCGGCTGCAAAGGCATTCTAGTGCATATGCAGACAAGCACGAGGTGGCGAAAAGAGGTGATTCGCTGCTTCCTGCTGCCTGTTTCTATGCACCTCTCGTGCACATGGGGAAAAGCTCGCCCTGGAGGTGTGGCGTTGGCTTCTGAATTACTTCACTTGCACATGCACATGCGACTTGCACACACACCGGTGGCCCTGCATTATTTTATGGGGATTCGGTCGGCCACGCAACGTCTCCCTGTTTAGGGCGTTGGAATTCTTTTGCGCGTGCTGCTTCTGAGGCTGGATATAAAAGCAGAAGACTCGCCGCCTGGAAATTGTTGCTCGACTTCATCAACACCTTGAAGTTGTAGAGACATTCCCTCTACACCTCACCGCTGTCGATACCACCACCCACCATGGACTTCCGCAGACTGGCAAAAGCCTTGCCAGCAACCACCAACCTTCCACAACCCAACGGCACCGAACCCCTCGCCCTCTCAGACCTCCCGCCGAACCTCCTCGAAGCCCTCATCCCCGGCTATGGAGTCATCTCGCGCTACTTGACCGCGATCCTTGGTGTCGACATCTCCATTTTCGTCTCCGTCGGCTTGATCGTCCTCGCTCTCACCAAAGCCGGGCAGTTTCTCGCCCAGCGAGGTGAGGAAGCGTTTCGAGCTGTGTTCATGTCGTCTGTCTTTATAGATGAACACGACGATCTCTTCGATATGGTCATGGGCTGGTTGTCCGAACACCAAGGCTCTGCATCGAGGCGGTCCGTCCGTGCGAAGACGCAGCATGGTTCCAAGGCCGATGGACAGCTGGAGGAATCTGGTGATGCGCTGGATGATCGTGGCATGTTCGATTACAACAAGTGGAGCGCGAGGACGCCGCCGCGATTTGAGCCGTACTACGGCAGGCACATGCTTTGGTACAAGGGTCGCTTCTTCCTCTTTCGCCGCTCGCAGAGACCCTCGATAGGCCAGCGGTTGCAAGTCCAGTTCGGCAGCCAGCAGGATGATGATGTTCTGCAGCTGGATTGCATCGGCCGCAGCACGGAGCCAATTCGAGATCTGCTGCGCACGATCAAAATCTGGTCGTTGAACAGGTTACGCAACACGACTACGATTCGCCACCCGACTCCAAAGGACCGGGCTCGTTTCGGTGGAGCGTGGAGCAAGACTTCGTCGAGGCCTTCCCGTCCGATGGAGACGGTCATTCTTGACACTGAGCAGAAAGCGGGTGTTATCAAGGATATGAACGAGTACCTTCATCCGTCTTCGCCGAAGTGGTATGCGACTCGTGGGATCCCGTATCGACGTGGATATCTTTTCCATGGACCACCTGGCACGGGCAAGACGAGTTTGAGCTTTGCGCTTGCTGGTATCTTTGGACTCGAGATCTTCGCTATTAGCTTGCAGGAGCCGACCTTGACAGAAGGTGACTTGATGCAGCTGTTCAACAGTCTTCCCAGACGCTGTATTGTTTTGCTGGAAGATGTGGATGCTGCTGGACTGGTTAGAGATGTTCAGAGTGGTAAGTCTGATAAGTTTAAGAGAGGCAAAGACGGGAAAGAAGCCAAGAAGGATGATGAGAAGGCGGATGAGAGCAAAGGCGCAAAGGAGAAGCCAAAGAAAGAGGAAGAGTACACTTTGAAGGATCTGGCGAAGGAGCTCAAGGCTCTCAATGCACCGACTTCCAACTCCTCCGACTCGAAACCGAAGAAGCGAACAAACAACAACAACTCAAACGACAACTCCGGATCCGGGATCTCGCTTTCTGGTCTTCTGAACGCCATCGACGGCGTTGCGACTCACGAAGGGCGTGTCCTCATCATGACAACGAATCATCCTGAAAAGCTCGACGCCGCCTTGGTACGACCAGGTCGAGTCGACCGTCGAGTCGGATTTAAGCTCGCGATGAAAGAGCAGATCAGCGAGCTCTTCATAAGAATGTACGCCGCATCAGACCAAATACCAGAGACCATCGACCCGAGTCTGAACCACACCCTCGCGAACGGTCATGCCAAAGCAAATGGTCACACCAACGGCAAGCCCGTCGCGAACGGTCACCCAGAAAACCAGCTCGCAGGCATGTCCGAGAAGAACCTCGAAGAACTGGCTCTCGAGTTCGCTGGCCATATTCCAGACGACACGTTCACGCCGGCGGAGATCCAGAACCATCTGATGAGGTACAAGAAGGAGCCTCGCACGGCTGTGGAGTTGGCGGAGAAGTGGGTGACGGAATTGTTGAAGGAAAAGGAAGATTCGGCGAGGGCGGAGGATCAGGCTGAGGGAGAGGATGAAGAGGAGTGATAAGCTTTATTGTGGCCTGGTTATAGGCAGTGCGATTCTTCGTCTAGAGCGTGATAGACTTGATGAGGATAACAAGAATGATGAACGATGGTTTTCTACGAAGAAGAGTTTCATTCAGGAGGAGTAGTCAGCCAGCCAGCCAGCCAGCCACCGCCGATGCCGTGTCTCGGCACCCGGATTGCCTCGCAAAAAACCCTACCGGTAGCTCAACCCCTATTCGAACCACCCCTCCCTGCGCGGGACAATACGTTCCTTCCTTCATCCTCCATACAATTCATCACATGCCAGTCAATGACCGCGAACCCAACGAGGAACTCGCTCGTCTAGCACGCGAGCGTCTCACCTCATCCTTTGCTTTGGCGAGTTCGTAACTTCTTACGGAAGTCGTCGCTTCCGCCCTTGCTTTTTGTCAGGTTTCAGGTGGGTGTCTGCGCGGGAGTGCGAGTGTCCGAGGTGGCCTAACATGGCACCAAAGCTTCGGTAGGTGGAACGATTGGTTAATTTCGGGACCACCTAAATTCGCAAAAGCACATATACACCTCTTCGTCGATGGGGTAAGCGCTGATCGCGAGACGTCTGGGGTAATGCTCCTCGGTTCGAAAGGCGATGACTGGGGACGAGTGGGAGTAGGTCGGTGGTTCTTTCCTGCGTCGGCTCTAGTTGACACAAGACCACCCCCAAACCCTTGTACACGGCTCCCTTCCTGGTCACTTCCTGCAAAATACGATACCGAATCGAAGGATCCTTACCACGACGTGACTGCTACTGTTTCGATCCTTGTCCTTGTCCTTGGCCCCCGTTTCCTGCACGCAGGCTATAAGCTGTCTGACTTCACCTGTTCTTCGAACAATTCTGTCCTTTCTCTTCTTTCCCTCTCGCAACAAAGCACCATGGCGCTCCTCAGCCTTGCACAGGGCACGACGTCCTTGACGCTGCCGGTTGTCTTCGGCTCTCTCCTTATCATCTCGAGTGTGGTGTACTACCTCTTCTACAAGCCCCCCTTCCCGCCAAATGCCCCAAAGCAGACGAGCGACCGATGGCCGTTGCTAGGGTCGATGAACTTCTTCTTCCGTCGCTGGGACTTCTACCAAAGAGCCTTCGCCGAGTCTTCCACGGGCAACTTCTCCTTCTACGCAGGACAATGGCCCGTCATCGCGCTGTCCGGCGAGCGCGAACGCAAGATCTTCTTCGAACACAAGGGACTTGCGTTCGCCGAGGGATACGCCGCGTTGCTGGGTGGGAGTCCGGAAGTGAAGCCTGACAATAATGTCTTCGCGGAGACGCACGGTGGCGACAGTGCGTTTAGTCGGTACTTCACCGGTCGACTGATCACCTTGCTCAAAGGCCCCATGCTGAAGAAGGGCCTGCCGCAATTGCTTCTAGACGCTCGGGCGAGCATGGAGCGCCTGCAAGCGAACTCGTCTGGCATCACAGACCCCTTCGAAAGCATCTACCGCATGGTCTTCCAATTCACCATGCGCACCGTCGCCGCCAACGAGATCGCCAACGACGCCAAGCAACTCGAGAAATGCCTCCAGCTCTTCGAAGCCATCGAAGGCGCCACCTCATCCTGGTCCATCGCCTACCCTTGGATGCCCGTCCCCTCCAAACTCCAACGCACCTACGGCGGTGCGCAGCTGTACATGATCTTCAAGAACATCATCGACGACCGCCGGAAAACCGCCCGTCGCGAGGAAGACGCCCTGCAGTACCTGATCGACAACGGCGATAGCATCACCGACATCCTCACCTTCGTGCTCGGCTCCCTCTTCGCAGGCCAACTCAACTCCGGCATCAACGCCGCCTGGATCCTCTGCTACCTCGCCAACAAACCCCACTGGCTCACCCGCGTCCGCGACGAAGTGCGCACCGTCGCCAACAAATACGTCCCAGACTCCAGCCTCCCGCTCCGCGAAAAACTCATGCACATCCCCATCGAAGCCTGGGAGTCCGAATTCCCCACCATCGACATCTGCCTCAAGGACTCGATTCGGCTGCAAACCGCCGGCACCGCCTTCCGCAAGAACATGTCCGGTCAGGATATCCCGCTCGCGAGTGGCGAGGTGATTCCCAACGGGGCGTATGTGACGCTGGCGGCGGGCGAGATGCATTTGAATGAGAGTATCTATGAGAATCCTGCCGAGTGGGATCCTGCGAGGTATCTGCCGGAGAGACAGGAGGATAAGAGGGAAACGTATGCGTGGATGGGTTGGGGTGAGTATTCGTATGCTCCTTTTCAGATCGGGGACTTCTGCTGACATTGTGGTTTCTTGATAGGTGTTGCGCGCCATCCCTGCCTGGGCATGCGCTTCGCGAAGCTCGAAAACAACATCATCGTAGCCTTTTTCACATCCTACTTCGACGAGGTGCAACTGTGCGACCAAGTCGGGAACGTAGTCGACAGAGTCCCCCGAGTGAACTTCAACAACCACACCGCGCACCAAACCGACACGAAAATCTACCTCAAATACCGCGCTGGCGAAAAACAATGAGCATGCATTTACTTCTGCAGCAGTTGGGACTTCCCATACATGTACTTAGCGCTTCAAGAAGACCGCGATTGCGATTGCGGCTGCCGAATCATGAACAAATTCCTATACCACGTCGCTTTCACCCGTGCATTATCGATAAACGTATCGATCTTATCCGCCTCCTCGAATTTGAATTTCTGATACAAGCGCACGGCCTCGGGTGATGCTTCGAGGTACGCCTCGACGTTCTGCTCGTCCGCTCGCTGCGTTCCCCAGCGCAGCATGGCGGAGCCGGCGCCTTTGCCTTGATAGGCTGGGGCTGTGGCGATGATTTCGAGATCTGTTCGCATTCATCAGTCATAAAACCCTGGTCGATCGCCCGGGGAAAAGAGCCAAGAAAGGAAGAAAGAAAGAAATTCTACTAACACCAAAACCCCCTCCTCCCCATCAACTCCCCCTTCCGCCTCGCCCACGCCCCAAACGTCTCCTCACACAACCTCTCATCCGCGCCCTCGGGCCAGCTCGGCAAACTCTCATCGACCTCCTTCCCGGGTTGTGGTTCCACCCATTTACAAAAACCCGCGATTTCCCCCGTCGTGGTGTCCTTCGCCGTGAGCCAGTTCGCGCCGGGCTCGTGCAGTTCGTCGCGCAGCATGGTTTCCCACCAGGCGCGGACGGCGGGGGTCCGTGGCCAGCAGCCGTGGGAGTGGGCGTTTTGGAAGGAGGTGAAGTAGATTGTTACGAAGTGGGGGATTTCGGGGAGGGTGAGGGGGTGGAGGGTGAATGTGGGGGCCGGGTGGGACATGCTTGGGTCTTTTTTCTTTTCTTATGAGTGTCGTTGGGATGGAGGTGTGGTGTGTCGGTGGGGTCTAGGCGAAAAGGTTGGCGACGTTCTTTGTGAGTATTCGATGCGTAGACCAGGCTATGTGTGATTTTTTCCGAGCGGGTGAAGGAATGCTGTTGAGTGTATAGACCTGCAGGACTTATTATAGGTCTATGGCGTGAGGGCGGTGGCTACAAGAGGCAGGAGCAAGAAGTGAGATTCGGAAAGAGCGGATGACTAACGGACCCGATGGCTGAAAAAACTTGCATGTGAAGCAATAGGCGGTAATTTCGTCCGAGACCAAGGAATTGATAGCATAGCTTTGAATTCAGCATTGACCACTGAGAGTTTATCTCGTGTGAAAAGCTGTGGTCTGCTATGCGTGATTACTTTTCGTAGAAGATTTTCAGTCAGGAAGGCTAGGCCTCTAAGAGGAACCCGGGCACTGAAAGCAATGCTGCTGGCGATCGCACGTAGGTGGAAAGAGGGAATGGGTGCTCTCACCTGTGACAGGTTATTACCAGCGCTGCTGCTTTGACCTTCTTCAGACAAAGCAATGCCACAAGGCAATGCCAGACGTCAAACTGCTCGCCGCATGGTCATCACGACAAGAAGCTGTCTCGTTCCTTACGAGGAAGTGCAATCTGCGCATGCTGGCAGGCCCTGGTGGTATCGGCTTGTCGACGCAATGAAAGTTTGTACGACTTTCAGCAGAACACGAACATCCCCAAGGCTACACTCATCTCCGTGGTCCACGCTGCGGGCAGTCCTTGCTCATGTGACCCTTCTCACTGCACCGATGGCAGATCATATTCTCGAGATAGGACGACTTCTTAGATGGACCTCCTCCAGAAACTCGGCCGCCGCCCGAAGAAATGGAATGCACCTTGTTAAGGTTAACATCCTTCTTCCGTCGCTGCTCGGCCAGTCGCAGCGACTCTGCGCTGTCGGCCGCCTTCTTGGCCTTGCGATCTGCTCGTGCCCGATCTGCAGCCTCTTTGCGTCCTTGTGCGATCAGCGCTTTGACGCCCGTTGGATCATCCTCAATCTCGCCCTCGTCTTCGTCGGATTCTGAGTCGTCTGATGAGTCCTCGTCTGCCTTCTGATCCTTCGCTTTGTTGAAGTTCCCGAAGCTCTTTCTGCCAGCCACCTGAGGTCGCACCGTCTCCTCGTCCTCCTCAGCAGTCCGTGCCTCATCGTCATGTCCAGCATCCAGCGCAGAGAATCCAGCTGACACAATGCGCAAAGGCGACTCGCTGGCCTGAACCTCTGGTTCTCTGAAGCTCAGATACCACTTTGTTTCACCTCGACGTGCGGCCTCCTTCTCAATGGCGTCAACGCGCCTCTGCTCGTCCACATCCACTGGCGTCGCCGGCGAGCGTATGCTGGAGCCGTTCGAAAGGCGTTGCTTCTTGGAGGGTGGCTCTGCGGGTGTGCTGGGCGTGCTCGGGGTGGATGCGGCTGCTCGTTGCATGAATTTCATGCCGGCCAGTCGGCTCGACATGGACTTTCCTTGCTTCGCTGGAGTCGCCATGATGGTCGCTCAGGGTCGTCGATTTGGATTGAGTGTTGGTGACGCGCTCCACGGCGAAGTCGTTGTTGTTGACGATCGACAGCCAGAAAGTCAAGAAGTCAAGGTAAGAAAGCGAGAAGTGTCAATTTGCTTTGTCGACGCTCGGACCAAGAGTCAATAGTCGTGGCCAGGAACTTCACCTGACTCCAACAGGTATCCTTTCTTGAACATCATGCCAGAAAAGTCACCTTTCTGCCTTTTCGTCTTCTGCAGGTGGCTTTTGAAAGATCAACTCAAGCTGTGGCCAGTTGATGGCGCCTATGATGGATCCAATTGAAGGCATACATTTGGCGCCTCTTATACAAAGGCTGTGATAGGCACGCGTTGGGCGCTTGGAAGACTGACCACACTCAAATCTCAAGTTCCAGCTGGAAAACTGCTCTTTGCTCCCTATACAGCCTAATCATGACAGCGAGAGGCAACGCCAATCCACCAGCGCGCTAGCTGTCGCCCATCGATCCCTCTCTTGAAAGCAACCCTGTACCGAGAGTGCTCGACCTTGCTACATCCTCAATTGGCTCTGGAGCGGCAACAGATGCTAGCTCGACCTTCACCTCGGCAGCAGAACTCGCACAAGCCCTTGGATCATCTCCTGAAGAACTCTTGCAACTTATCGATAAAGTAGATGAGCTCCAGGCCATCCTGTGTGAGCCGGGAAGGCCAGAGGATAATGAGCGCACAGCCGAGCAAGAACATGCCCTCGTGGAAGCGATTCGAGATCGGACCTGGGGATTCTATCTCTTTGTGACTGGCTACGAGGCCCAAGACCAGTCTTTGCTTCCAAGCGTCCTCGACAAGCTGGTGCGATGCGTGCATTTCAGTCTCCAGCGAGCTGCAGCAGATTCACCCAGCCATGCTGTTGCAGATGAAGCATGGCAGCGATTTCGATTAGACGTTGTTCAAGACTCAAATATCCTTTCGAACGCATCATTCGATCGACTCCGCGCCGCATTCGTTGCCTTCCTTCGGGCGAAGCGTCCAGATTTCGGAGAGCATGGCGTCAATCTACCAATGGGTCCCAGGAACAATGTATTCCTGGTTTTAGACTCCGAAGCTATACGAGCGATTTCGGGCTTCGAAGTGCCGGACGACTACACGGAAGACCAGGAGGAAACATACGAGAAAATGGATCTGCGAATACTCAAAGCAGTCAGTGGAGGATGGGAGCGTCCTGAGAGATCTCGCAGCTCGTACAGGGGTTGGCATGCCGTGTCGCCAATGGCCCTTCCTGATCTGTTCCTCGATCTCGGAGATGGTGATGTATTTGTGTTGGAAGATATCTTCAATGTCGAGCAAATCGCGCAGCGGTCCGAGTTACCTTTGTAGCCACTGAAATTGTACTTCTCGCGTGTGCAACAACAAGTTTTGTCGAATTTTTCTTCAAACGTGGATGCGCAATCAGTGCGAAAGCAAACAGAATATAAGAAAGGCAATGCTGTGAACTTGGCTCGATGCAACTTTTCATAGGACTAAAGTGCGTCAAACATTCTCTTATGTAGATATTTATAAATTCATGATAGATGTACATGAAGCCGCTCAATCACCAGTGTCCATCGGATCGCCGCCATCGTCCCCAGCATCCTCCTCATCAAGACCATCAAGATTGATTGTAATTTTGTTCATCTGCCTTCGAAGCTTAGCCAAAGACTGCAACATGAAAATTTTCTTGCTCGAGTTCGGTTGGGCCTTCCACAGAGCGAAGCAATCCGGGGAAGGGTTCTGCGGTCGCCCTCTCCGAAGCTCCAGTCAGCCGCGAATAATCGGAAACGCTTGTCGTTGCTCCGTTATGATCTCAGAAGCATCATACTACATACGCGCCACGTTGACGGCGCCAAAGACACGGCGCCAACACGAATCCTTCGACCATTATTCTATCATCCCCAATCAAACGATCGCACTTGGCGCTACTTGATTGGAAACCTTGTAGACAAGAGGTTGCTTTCAGCCTCAAGACTGGAGCATTTTTCTCGCAAGTTCCTCTTTCTCCGGTCCACAATTTTATCACAATTATGACAGGACGAGCTGGCAACAATCCGCCACCACGATCTGTATCACCGCTAGATCCCTCCCTCCAGAGTAATCCTGTACCACGGATCCAGGACCTTCCAACACGATTAGTGGGCCCTACAGCAGCTCCAGACGCTGAATCAACATTCACTACAGCACGAGAGCTTAGGTTGGCTCATCAGCCTCCTCATGACGACATCTTCCAATTTATTCTTGATCTCGACAAACACCAGGAAGATCTATGCGTACCAGGGAGGCCCGAGGACTACAATCGAACAGATGAGGAGGAGCTTGCGCTTGCGGACGCCATTCGTGATCAGTCGTGGGGATTCTACGTTTTCGTGACTGATTATGACCCTAACAGCCAGTCTCGTCTGCCAGGTGCATTGGACAAGCTCACGCAATGCGTACAACTTAGTATCCAACAATACACTTCTCAAGGAACGAGCTTGTTAGTCACAGACGAGGTCTGGAAGAGATTCCGGCTGGATGTCGTCGAAGATCCGGACAGACTTTCAGGTGCGTCGCTGGATCGAGTCCGTTCAATTTTCATCGCTCTGGTCAGAGCTAGACGACCAGACTTTGGTGACCGCGACATCCCTTTGCCAAAGGGCCCGAGAAACAGGTTATGTCTGGTGCTGGATGCCGAAACGATTCACAGCTTGGCGGATCTCAGTGTACCAGAGACCAGCAGCGAAGAGCTCGTCGAGGTCTACCAAAGTCTAGATCGTCCAATTTTGAAAGCATTGGACGCAGAATGGGGACGACCACAAGACTCAGACAGTCCGTACAGAGGCTGGTATTCGACATCGCCTGTCGAATTGCATTATCTGTTTCAGAGAGTGGGATGGAAAGGTATTCATCAACTGGAGCTACTTTTTGAGATGGAGAGCAGCCGACCTCATCTTCGGTAGCTTGGACACACCATTTGACTATCTGTCGCGAGCGCTTCGTGTACACTATTGTGCAGTATCAGTTCGCCTGACAGCAATGTCTGGCTCAAGTTCTTCACATGTTTCTGCTTCGAAAGTCTGGTGGAGTTCGACGTTTTACGCCCAGAGTCAGCGATACGTATGGCAACGAACACATGCACGCTCGAGTGGAATTCAGATTCGTTGTCTGTTTCTGTCTGCTCAAAACACGAAGCAGCGTTCTAGCTAATGTCTTGAATCGTTTAAATGCAACAAATGCGAAATTCCTTATCGACCTTAGCTCGTGAGTTTCTCGAGCAACCCTCAATCTAATGAAGTCCATTAGTTAAGACGGTGATCTTGTTGACCTGTCTCCGCAGCTTCGCCAGAGCCTGCAACATGAAAACTTTACGAGCTCCATTCTTCTGCCTCTTCCAAAGAGCGAAGCAGTCATTCAAGCTCTTCCTAACGATCCACCGCCCTTCGACGACCATGGCCTGGAAATGTGCTCGAATCCACTTGTCCCAGTATTCGACAATGTGGGATGACGGATGGCCGAGTTGTACCCAAGCCTCGTCGCCCAGTCGAAGCTGTTCACGTATGTTGTTGCAGGTGGTGATCATGTAGCCGTTTACCTGTTCATGGTTGAGATAGTTGTAGACATTGATGATCTGTGTCACTCATATCAGCATAAACCACTATCAGAAGGCCAGCAAAATGTGCGTACTGATCGCATGTGGACAAGTTGCTCCTGGTATCGCTCGGTGTCGCTGTTCAATGCGTTGAGCTTTTCGAGTGCTGTGGGCATGTGCCCTTGCCATATCTAGCGCACAGGTCAGGAGAGCACGAGATATGGTTGTGGGTCAAGCTCTTACATTCTGCTTGACCTGGTTAACGTTCTTCTCGAGCAGAACAAATCGTTGCCAGTTATGTTCGTCGCCAAGGGCAGACATGATCCGCTCCATGGGAACTTTGACGATATCATTCTGCGTCCACCCTTCCAGGGTTGGCGGATTGACAAGAACCTGGCCTTTGAGATGGTCCATGAAATCGGTGTAAATTTGATCAAAGCCGGAGTCCACCATTCCTCGCGTGGGCCGTGCGACATTCTCAGTCAGGTAGACTGGTATGCCATTGTCAGCTATGTCGTCAAAGAAGAGCTCCATTGTCTGCAGTTCGACAATATGCTCCACGTAAAAGGTATCGTCGTCAAGTCCCTCTTGTGGAAGCGAATGGGTGATGACTGCACCGTCAGTGCAATCGTCGGGGTCTATGGTACGGTAAACGTTGTCATAGCGGACGTCGTCGTGCTCCCAGTCACGGTTGCTAGCTGCCAATAATCTTAGCGTTTGAGTGACAAACAAGTCATGCTCTGCCTAGCACTTACGATGCGGAAAGCTGCTGTACTGTCTCCCTGGCCTCCTGCCGGTGCGTGACAAGGTGCTGAAGGTGTATTGCCGAGACTTTCCTCCAAACCTTGTTGGTGCTCGCTTAAACAGGTGATCGAGGGGACTGCGTTCCCATCGTTAGTCCGCAGTTACGAAATTCAGCGGTCCATACTCACACATCGTCGTCAACGGAGTCCACCTCACGATTTTGATCCCCAGCCGGTTGCAGGTCATTGTCAACTTTCAGGCTCAGCAAATCAACGCCGGAGTCCCTGCGAGACTTCGAAGTCCTTGGTGGACGACTGTTGACTCCAATTTCACTTGGGCAAGGAAAGAGGCCGGACTCGCACAAGTCAACGCGGCCGCATACCACCCCATCTTTATCATCGTCCTCTTCGGTCGCGCAGACCAGGACTTGATCTGCGTCGAAAAGAGTATACGGCCGATTGCCTAGAGACTGTGGAATCTTCCCATCACTTGGACCATCCCCGTCATTCTTGTAAACGTTGCTCGAGCCTGGGTCTGGACCGATTGGATTTGAGGGACTCTCGTCAGGTTTCCAGGTTGGTATCTCTTGATTACCCTGATTCATCATAGACCCTTTGACAGAGTCAATCTGGATGTCCAGACCGTCCTCATTCCATTGAAGTCGGGTCAGTGCCGAGAACCCAGCAGCGTACTGGATCAGGGGCATCGACGAGTCAAAGAGTTCATCTCTGGTGGAAATCCCAGTCTCATCGCGTCTTGTTGCGAGCTTCCCAGAATTATGATCGTCGAAGGTGATGTCGATAGAGAAGTCTGGAATCAGTGAGAGTTTCACCTCGCCCGAGTGAACTCTGAGGGCGCCGTCGAATTTGTTTTTCGAGACTTCTGTCGTGACACCGCCACGAGTGCCTCCTGCGGCGAAAGGAAACGTCTGCCGGACCCAGCCTTTGTTCTTCGTTGGATCAGTGTTACTCTTGACATGGACGTCAAAATCACTATAAAAGGTCAGCCACATACGTTAAAGAACTTGGCAGAACAGCTCAGGTAAGATGTTGCTTACGCTTTGAACGAGGCATTGGATGCTTCAAGGCCTATATTGATATCAAAGGATGGCTGAAAGCTAACGATTCCAGGATGAGCGAAGAGGTGTTCCTGCTGCGGCTGTAGATGCGCGGGCTTGACCTTGTAGTCGGTGGAAAGACCAGTCGTGCCGGATACGTGAATGTCGGCCTCAAAATCGTACGACCATTCCATGAAGCCGTAAGCTTGTTCGACCTTGAACGGCTGCAGGGTACCAATGAGACTGAATCCGAACTTGGCCTTTGTTTTAGCCGATCCATCTGTGACTAGTTGCAGCCAGGATTTGTTGTGCCCATTGCAATCATCAAGGACCCCGTCAATCACATGTTCCAGGGAGGGCTCGTCGAAGGTGGTGTACGAATCCTGAGTGGAGACCCGGTCAAATTCTGATGAGAGAAGTTAGCAGATGGCCAAAACATTCGAGATGGTGAAGGTACTGACTACGACCCCAGGACGCACTGTCCGGAGAGAAAAATCGCTTTTCGAGATCACGCTTCGCTGCATGTTCTCCAGGAGAGTCGACAAGCTCGTCCCAGTATCCCGGCATGTTCCTGTAAATCGGAAGCAGCAGCCGTTGATTTCTACTTGCAATTGCTTACGAGTAGTCTATGCGAAGCAGAACAGGACTGTTGGACCTTTTCATCTTCGCAAAATCGTAAGAGAACTCGAAATCCATCACAGGCTTGGAGCTTGCACGTCGCTTCTCCAGATCTGGGTGAAGCTGCTGGTCCACAGACTGTTTGATCGAGTGTGCAACAACATATTGGCCTGGTCCACAGTCGTCAGGCATTCGAACTACAGTGCCCTCTAGCCCTCCTTCCAGTACATCATTGCAGTTACTGTCCTCGTGATCATTGGTACACACTATTCTGACGGTTTGTGTGCCAATGGCGCCGACTGATGAGCAGTCCACGACTTGAATATGAGACCCGTCTCGTTTCTGGTGGAAGGACGATACGACATCCTTGGGGCCAGCAATGAGCACGAAGCCAAAGGCTTGTCAATTAGGATCGCCACCAGGTGCTAGAGTGTCCTTCAGTCGGTCCGAGCCAAGACGCTGCAAATCAAAGCGAACATTTGCGTCTGGTGGAGGCAGTTCAGGGAAGATGTTTTCGAGCGCCACCGGTGAGACAGGATCAACTCCGTCAGGTGGGTTACAGCAGAGACTCTTTTTTCTGCCAGGGCCACTGCACAGTGTTTGCGAGGGTCCAGTGCTGCTCAAAGCGATTTGCACATCATTACTGCGTGGCACGTCAGCTAATATGAACCCCCGATCGTCTACTATACGTACTTAGCACAGTTGCTGTCCCAGCAAGTCCTGCAAAGCCCGGTCAGCATAATACAATCTGTTGATTTGGCTACTCACCCCTTGCCAACCCAATGGCAATTCTAAATCGTAGGACATTAAATTTACCCAATCCATGCCGGCTTCCAAAAGACCTGGAACGTCGAAGTGCCGCAGATACCTTGCAGAACGTTAGCTCCTGATTTGAGTACACCAAGCCGACATACCAGTAAGAGGAAGGAATCGTGAACGTAAGGCCATATCCTCCTCGAGGGCTGCTTTCGAAAGTCTTCTTGAGGGTCTTCGTCGAAGGAAATTAGCTCGGAACATAGGCATAGGTGACTTTTCTAGAGAACTTACCAATCTATATCCACACCATCGAATCCATATCGAGTCATGAACTTGACAAGGTTATCAGCAAACATTTGGTGCTTATCTTCTGTGCCAGAGATCTCCGAAAGAAGGGACTGTGTAGCTGTGCCGTTGTTAAAGAAAGTCCAGCCACCGATAGCAATGAAGACCTCTAGAGCGGAGGCTCCAGATTTCATTGTCTTGATAGCGGTGACCTCTTGGAATAGCGATTCCGGTGTCAGACTGTCCATGGTCGTGATATCAAACGTCTTGGGCTCGATGTATGCAAAGGCAAAGTTGACATGCGTAAGGCTGGAGATCGGAATGCTTGAAGGAGTGAACTTGTTGCATGCTCGGCGTGCGCTCCATGCCTCGTAGTACGCTATCACTCTGTCTCGAACAGGCTTCAGGCTCATTCCAGAGGGGATTTTGGGCTGCCCGCAGTTGTTTTGGCATTTGCTGTTGCAGAAGTCGCTTGTTGTGCCGCAGAAGCCATACTCGCTGCAGCACACGTTCAAAGGGCACTTTTCGTGGCCTTCGGAGGCATATTTGCCGCATTCGGCTTTTGCGCTACAATTGGACTGACATCCATTGCCGCAGTAAGTAGGACCATATCCACAATAGCCACTCTTGCCACAGCACGCACCATTGCCACAGGGCTTTGCCTTGCTGCAGGAAAATTCATCGCGGATAGACAAAGTGGTTTGAACCAGTGGTAGTTGTCTCCGAGCGCGTCCCCAATGGAGCCAGAAGAGCATCAAAAGCAGTTGTAGAGCGATCGAATGTAGAGACAGCGAGTCCGGAACGAAAGTAAATGGAAGCCGGCACAGAAAGTAGCAAGAAGAAAAACAACGACAGAGAGTAATTGGAAGAGATCTTTGTAACGAAAGTCATAATGCTGCACGAAGGAGCGAATTGGTTGTCGAAGTGTGGCATTGAGCAGTTGGCGACTCGAGTTAAGTAGCGCTTTTTTGGAGCGGCGACACATCTTGTCGGCCAGGGGTAGCCGAGTTGGTCACTCACTTCAATCGAGTCCCTCTCAGGCTGCCCAGACCAAGTCGATTAAGCTGTAGAGAATCCTGTTGGTCTCCTGTCCTCCGTCAATGTCGCCCATGGCGAAACGCTGGCGGTCGGCTTGTGGGTTCGTGAAAGCAGGCGGCAATGCGACTGAGAGGCTTTCTGGTCCTGGTGGAAATGAGAACCAACATAGTAAAAGCGCCTCGCCTCGTAAGGTAAATTTGGGTGCGATGCTAGAAGTTGGAACGAAACTGGGAGACGAAATGTAGTTACGCGCTCGCGAAGAGGCTTCACTAGCGTGAACACGGATAAACTAAACTTCCGAGTTGGGAAGTCCAAGCCTAACGTCCTTTCTCGGTATCTCCTATCTCACCTACCCGTTCTCATGTCCTTGTCCAGCGCTTTTAGACTCACAGTGACCATGGCTCGACCGGCGGCTATCTGCGTCGACGTGAGATCTCAGCGTCAAGCAAGCGCCATTCGAACAAGACTGGGCCCAGAACTACCACATCCGGACCAGCTGTGCCGCACACCTGCGTGCTCGACACCGATATAGTCTCAATGTTCGTTAGCGGCGCTTCCAGGGCTTGATTCTCAAGAGACGTCGAGAGAGGTGCTGATGGAACTACTTCGAAAGTAAGAAAGACCTGCCATAAAGAACGATCTTGTTGCTTGGGTTTTGCGTCACTTTCAGCAACATGAGCAGTCTCTTTGCTTTCGCGGCGGCTATACTAATCCTCACCCACTGTACCGCTGCACAGCAATTCTTTGATGGGTCCGGAGGGGTCGACGTAACGACTGAGGGGATCACCGCTGCGTGCAGCTCCGCCCTGAATGAGACACTTCAGTGCAATGGACTGTGAGTATAGCCACCAGATTTATGATCTTGTAAAACTGCGTTCTGATGTATAGACGTGCTCACAGGCTTGGGGTTACTGCGTTTGAAGGCTCAGATCTCTCAGCAACCAATATTACAGATCTGTGTCAGCCGGACTGCGAGAAGTCTCTCAAAGATCTGAGGTCCGCTATCCAGGACGCCTGCCCGACAGAAGACAACAGATTGACGCTAGGCACGACCATATATCCTGCTACTGCGACGATTGACTTCTTTCTTTCCACATGGGACAGACTTTGTCTGAAAAAATCAACCTCGAACGAGTTTTGCTATAACGAGATGCGTCCGTGGCAGCAGCAGAACAACCTAACCCATGAGCAGCTCTGCTCTGATTGCTTTTTGGATACTCTTCGAATTGATTTGTCCTCTGAGTACACTCACAACGATGATGTCGCCGAGACCTTCTCTTCGCTGACGTCAAGTTGCCAAAAGACTGGATTCGGGTACACATCACCAACTCACATTGCTTTGAGCAGCAGCGTCATCTTGGAGACACCAAACCCCCAAACCTGTGATGACCCCGTCAAAATTGCGGCACAAGACACCTGCAACTCTATCTCTTTGGCACACAACGTGTCAACTTCTGCTTTGCTGATCAAGAACCGCTTGCCCGCATACTGTCGAGACTTTCCAAGACCTGGGACTTCGCTGTGTCTCCCCCCATCGTGTGATGTACACACCGTCCGGAGAAACGACACGTGCGAAGATGTTGTTCGACAATATTCCTACTCATTCACAACCACACAGCTGCTATCCTGGAATGCGAACTTGAATGCACTCTGCACAATTATGGCACAACAGCAAGGCATGCAGATATGTGTGAGGTACGACCTATCCAACCCTGTACGGCGTTCGAAAGTAGAGCTGACGTGTGAGAAATAGCCCACCTGGAGTCAGCTTACATCACTTTACCAAGTCAACCCAGACGAGTGGTTGTACCACAACTACCGGTCCGCCTCCGACAAATACCGCTTCTTTCGCGGAACCATCAAGATCGACAACAACCGCACAAACTACCAAGGAAGGCTCTGTTCCGATAGCACCTGGTACTCTGGACGGGGGCGATTGCCAATCCTACCCCATCTGGACTGACATCGCCCAGGACGACCAGTATGCCAACTCCTGTGAATATATTACCACTTTCCTTGGCAGCTCCTTACAGGAGTTTCTGCAATGGAACCCGAGCCTGAAAGGCATTACGCCATGCGAACTGCAAAAAGGGTACAGGTACTGCATCATTTCGTGGGACTGTAAGCAAAGACTGAATTATTTGCTGGGACAGCATTCAAGACTGACTATTTGATCCAGTCGCAAATGAATCTGGGAATGCCGAATCTGGCAATGTTGCGTCAGAAATGCCGTCGACTGGTGACTCACCTCATCAGACATCGTCTCTAGTCAGGGCCCAGGACAAGCCCAGTTGTCGAACGAGTCGACATTCAAGACAGTGGCAAAGCGCTTTGGTTTACGTTACTCTCACTTGACTGGCCGTCCTCAGCTTCGTACAATTGCACATTTGTTCTTGCCTGTTTGAGAAGCTCGTCTCAACAATGTCATCACTGTTCACTATTCTTTTCACGGCCACGCACAAGTGACCTCGACAAGCACAAAAGTACACCGAACTAAAGTTATATCGGGGGTTCCCGATGGACACCAAGACGAGCCTCAAAATCTTAGTTCTGTGACGGTAGAACGAAATTCGAGGATGGCGACTGACAGTACTGTCGGCAGGCAGCCCTACAGAGCGGCGTTATTCATCGTACAACTTGCTATTCTGGAGATCGGCTTGTGAAAAGTTGAATTGCAACCTTTCGCGTTGTCGATACAGACTCTCCTCCGGCATCCCTGCACAGAAGCCTCGAGTCTCGAGAACATCGTCCCGATCCGCGCCTGCATATCAAGCCTGTCGACATCATTTCAATCGGCCTCAGGCGAAATCGGAGATGTCAGATCGTATCAATGTCTAATGTGCTCCACATGTAAAATTTCATTTTTGCCAAAGATGTCCACCGTGGCGGTGTGACGCTGACGATCAGTTTTCGCAGACACGGGACAATGCAACGGTAACTTCGTGCATGGCCAGGTTTGCGCCCTTTGCAGGTTTCAAGACGGAGAGCTGTGTGGAGAGTACAGCCCGATTGTAGCAGTGGCGGAGTGTTGAGGGTTTGCTTTGGGTTTCGTATTCGTACCCGTCGGTATAGTAATGACAAACTTCACGGAGACAATGGGTCTATATAGAATGTCACTGCAATTTCCTGCCATGGAGACAGCTCTGAAGAACCAGAATCTTGGATGCGATACTCTACAGCCTTTCAATCAACATAAATTTGCACCTACAAACTCCAATATATGGGCGAAAATGTCTCAACAACCACAGCATCCTCCTGACCATTCGCAATATCCTCCCCAGTATGGACAAGCATCAGGCCCTCTGCCCCCTCCTACTGGATACAACTTCCAGCATGTCAAGATTATGGACGACTCGATCCGCATAGGTCCAACGAACGAGATTCTCTACGGGATCACACGCCCCGATACCAAATTCCACTTCTCCTCGTCCGAGGCACCTGCTATACAGATCGGAAACTCTCAAACAGGACTCCTCTTAGGCACGATTCGCACCCACAAGATGTCACAAGACGTGGAAGTCACCATCCACGATCGAGCGACTGTGATCAAAAGAGACCCTTGGGGCGAATCGAAGTGGTCGTACACGTCTGTCTTTAGTCCCAGTGGGACGAGTTGAAGAATGATGTCTTGACGTTTCAGATGTCGGGCCTGAGTCGGGTTATGATGGATGAGGTAATGGTGGTGGCGGTGGCTATGGGCGAGGCTATGAAGAGGAAGCATAAGCAGGAGAAGGTGGTTACGAAAGTGATTCTTAAGTCGGTGTTGGGAGTGTGAGAGGCTTGCTGCTACAAGACAATCGACAGGGAGTCTCTCAGACCTGGTCTTGATTTGCCTGCCTGCTGAAACTCGACGCGAATGATGGTACAGCAGGTGCAAAAATCCTCGGTCCTTGCTTGATTGTTCATTGATCAAAATTGCTTTCGTTAGACAGTCTCTATATATCGTTTGAACTCCCTAAAGAAACCCAGCTGTCAGTAGATTTCGGCGTACTTTAGACAATGATGTAGCCTTACCAGTCAGTGACCGCCTCCCTCCACATCCTCAATTCATGTCGTCGAGACCTCGTGTAGTAGTCAACGAACTCATCGCCAAGGAGCTCTCGTGGAACGCTGTCCGTCCTAGTGAAATTCCGAAGAGCCGATTCCAAGTCATTGGGCAGAAGTTCCGGTTTGTCCGTACGTGCAGAACTTGGAGGTATCGAAATAGGAGTCTTGTTCCTTACTCCACTCCAGCCCGCAGACAATAAAGCCGTCAGCGCATAGTGAGGATGAAGATCTGCCCCAGGCACTCGAATCTCCAGCCTCGTGGCACTGGGTTTGCATGTCGGCGGCGCAATGAGACGTACAGAAGACATCCGATCTTCTAGACCCCAGGAGACATTGGTCGGTGCCCAGTAGTTCTCTACGAGGCGTTTGTACGAGTTGATTGTGGGCGCGAGCAGAGGCATGATGTCTGGTAGGGCGTTCAAAATACCGGCTAGGAAGTGCCGACCAGTGTCGGATACGTGGGTGATGTCTTCCCACTCTGCGTCTTTGTCGGGGAGGTCACGGGTGAACAGGTTTTTGTCATCTTTGTCAACTAGAGAAATGTGTATGTGTCCTGAGTTTCCAGGTAGACCGCCTTTGGGCTTGGCCATGAAACACGGCGCGATGCCGTGCTGTGCACCAACAGATCTTGCGAGGAACCTTTGCGGAGTGATCAGCCTAGTCCCGCGCTTCATTTGTCGCGGTCTGATACTTGAAAAGTGTCACTCGGTCTGCGATATCTGTAATGTCGGCCACCTTCAAGGCCTGCAGACATCAGTAACGATACACAGGCTCCCAATAGAAATACTCACTGCTTCGAACACACCAGGGCCACTCTCGGTATGCCATCCCTCCACAGGACATTGGAATCTTTCTGCTTGATCAAAAATATTGTAGAAGTATCCCGAGTTCAAGCCCGGCCGACTGACACTGTAGCCGAACATCCCCTCCGTCAATGGACGTAGAGCATCTGGAGATTGCGTTTTAAGAAAAGCTGCAAGTTCGCTGCCGATTGAGCCCTCATGGTATCCGTCTGCACGAGGTACTTGGAAGTTCATGAACTCGAGTTCGACTGTGCGAGATCAGACTCTTTTTCAGACATCGAAAGAATTAAAAGCGCCTACTTACCTCCCGCTTTAGCTTGACATCCAGCCTCCATCAGTTTGTCTTGGAGGGATTGAATCATTCCGCGTCCATCAACCTGTAAAGACTGTCCATGGGACTCGAAACGTAGCATGAAGAAGGGCATATCGTCCTGCCAGGGCAGGCGGCGGAATGATTCGAGGTCAGGCACCGCAATGAAGTCCGCATATCCTTGATCTTTCGGACAGATCTTGTCGCCGTCGTCGTATAGAATATCATGCATGTCCCAGCCGAACAGAGCAGAGCTCATTCCGAAGCCTGATGGAACGTTCGCAAGGAACTTGTCTTTCGCCATGACTTTCCCACGCAAGATGCCATCACCGTCCACTCCAGCCACCATGATTCGGTTGTCATTCTTCAAGACCTCTGCCGCATCTTCTGAAGTGATCGTTGTTTGCATGACTCTTCTGTTCGCAGGAGGGCTCGGTTCGTGTCGCATGCTTGCGTCGTTGAGCGCACTTTTCGAACAGATTCCAATGGTTTTGTGAATCGCAAGTCACATTTTCGACCGACTTCAAAAAGGTAGCTGCGTGCTGCACAAGTCCGAGACCCTTCCAAGAACCCATGTGAGCGCGGTTACAATAGAGCGCGGTACAATACAGCGCGGTACAATACAGCGCGGTACAACAGAGCGCGGTACAGTAGAGCGCGGTACAATAGAGCGCGCTATTTGTTTTGATTGGCTGTTGAAGCTGACAGCCTGATTTGTGCCTTCGTTTTGGGCTTGGCCATCTTTTTCATGTGCTTTTCGTCTCCTCGACGACTTCCCTGATTTCAGTGCCACAATACAATGTCAAGAAACTTCTAGACTTATCGTGCATGAGGTCCGTGTTGCAGTCCTTGAGTGCGACACTCCAATCCCATCAGTCAAGGCCACCCATGGAACGTATGGCGATTGCTTTCGCAGGCTGATTGCGAAAGCGGGTCGTGATCTTCATCAAGGTTCCTCTACCATCAGCATCACCGCTTGGAACGTCGTGAATCAAAAGTCAAATCTGTCACTCGACAGCATCGACGCATTGCTGTTGACTGGTAGTAGTAAGTGTACCGCGACCATGCCACGACAGATCTTTCTTAATTGTCTGCAGAACACAACGCTTTCGACGACAGTCCATGGATCCTGGAGCTGTTACAATACGTTCGCAAGGCTCACGAACAACAGAAGATCTTGATCGGAATCTGCTTCGGACACCAAATCATTGCCCGTGCTCTAGGCGCCACCGTTGCGAGGAGTCCTGGTGGATGGGAAGTGTCTGCATGCGACATTCAACTGCGCTCCGAGATCTGGGCTCTATTCGGTGGAAGGCAGACTTTAGTAAGGCTAACGACTCGTGACCTTTGAGTTTACGGGCTGACAGTCCCTATAGACCTTACACCAGATGCACAAGGATGCAGTGCTTGACATCCCAAGAGGATGCACTGCGATCGGATCCAGCCCCAGATGTGCAATCCAAGGTCTCTACGTCCAAGGCCGTATACTGACGATGCAAGCGCACCCTGAGTTTGATGGTGAAATCGTCCAAAATATCGTTCGTGCAAGGAGCGAGCAAGGTGTATTCAGCGAGACGGAGGCCAGGGATGCATTATCTCGAGCAACAGCCAGACACGATGGTATTCTGGTTGGCCAAGCAATCGTTAGGTTACTTTCGCAATTAGAAAAACGTTGAGATGGGAAGAGCCTCTTTCTTTGCTTGATTCACGTGAACGTTCCGAAGGTCCTTACAGAGTGGCAATCGCGGTCAGTGGACTGATTGGCGTAGTTGCACGCAGCGCGAGCTTGGAAGTGTTGGCAAAGCAGGGGATCACCGCAGTAGCCTTGTCGACATGTACCAGATACGCGGTACGCCGCGCGAGGCAATCAAGCCAACCAGAGCATGATGCGCGCGGCAATTAGTGGCTGCGATCAGGTCGGGTGATACAAGGACATGTTAGAAGGGCCAAGCGCTGGATGACCGCGAACATCTGCCGAGAATGCTCTCTTGTACCGTACTCTTGACGTTCCAACATCTCTTGCTTGGGCCTCAAGCAAAGACTTGCTGCGATAGATCTCTGAAGAGTCCAAATCTGACACGGCCAGTCACTGTACACAGCTGGAGCCACCATGCCAACAATATCAACAATATCGCCAGCGACGAACAAGGTGGTCCTTGAGACGCCGGAGACTACACCAGAAGATGCTGCCGCTATCGCAGTCAACTCAGCCCAAGTATTCCAATCATGGAAGCTTGTTCCACTTCACGAACGGTAGTCCGTCATAACCAAGGCACTTACGCTTGTGCAAAAGCGGAAGGAAGAGCTTGGGCGTGAGTTGACGGCACAAATGGGACGACCGATCGCATACTCGAAGAAGAAAATCGAGACTATGCAGAAGCGTGCTGACTATCTCCTCCAAACGATCGATGCAGCTCTCGAGGCGGTTCCTGGAGTGAAAGAGGATGGCTTCGAGCGATGGGTGCAGAAGGAGCCGATCGGACCAACTCTGTTGATATTTGCTTGGAATGTAAGTGGTCTTTCGAATAGCAGATGAGAGAGGGGCGCTAAATGTAGATCGTGCAGTTTCCTTACCTGATTCTCGTCAATGCGCTTGTACCAGCATTGCTCGCTGGCAACACCGTCATCCTGAAACCATCGCCACAGACACCACTGGTCGCAACTCGATTCCAGGAAATCTTTGAAGAAGTCGGGCTGCCAAAAGGTGTCATACAGGTCGTACAGTCGGGCAGCAACCAGACTGTGGAAAGCCTAGCTTAACGACCTGAGATTCAGCTCGTCACTTTCACTGGATCGACGGCTGGTGGGCTTGCTCTCCGTGGTGCAACCGCAAAACGCTTTGTCCCGCTTAATCTCGAGCTTGGAGGCAACGATCCCGCATACGTACGGCCTGACGCTGACTTGCCATACGTGGCCGCACAACTAGTGAACGGCGCAGTCTTCAATGCTGGACAGAGCTGCTGCGCAGTCGAGAGGGTCTATGTCCATGCCGTCGTGTACGACGACTTCGTCGGTCGGGTCTGATGACGAGGCTGTCAGCCTCATGAACGACAGTGAATACGGCTTGACGGCAAGCGTGTGGACGAAAGATCTCGAGGCTGGCAGGGGCCTCATTCAGGGACTCGAGGCCGGGACTGTCTTTATCAACCGTGCTGACTATCCATCGCCGGTAAGCTGTGACACTAGACTCCAGCGCATAAGCTGCTAATGACCCTGCTCAACTTAGGATCTCGCTTGGACCGGATGAAAGAACTCCGGTCTGGGCTGCACATTGGGACCGCAGGCCTTCAACGATTTCGTGAAGCTGCGCAGCTTTCACGTCAAGCAGAATCAGGGGTGAGAATCTGTTGTGCAGGTAATCGGTAACGGACCGCTAGACTCCCTCTCAAGCGGTCAAGTGCATTTGGTGATCATAGCCAGCCGTGTAAGCTCGACACGAGTCTTGGTGTTATTTTTCGAATTATGTGCATCCAACATGCGTCCAATCTGCTCCGGCAGTCTGAAATGCTGTTTTTCCAGCGTGAGTATGCATATGCCATCTCGGTCGAGCGGTCGACTGCATTCGCGCCGGCCGCGACTGATGCAAAGTCGATGTCAGAGCTCTAGACGGTTTGCATGTGATTGCAGGCTTGACTTTGGGCTAGACCTTCAGGTGTCTGACCTAGCGCGGTCTTGTCGCTGATTGGTGGACGACCCACCCCTGGTGATCGCGGCTATCAACTGCTGTCTTCCATCTTCGCGGCTGTGGACAATGCGCGCGGCACACGATGTCGAGCTCGAGCTTGTACAGAAAACTTAGTCCTGGGGCGAGAACCAGCGCGACAGTGTGCAGATGAGGATCCGACTGCTCCTGCGCGTTTATGCCCCTCGTCGACGTAGATTCAAAGCCTGGAATATCCAACCAAGTGAAATCCACTGGTACAGTATCTCCATTGCTCCAACGTAACTCTACCGAAGAGCATTTCATTCATTATGGTTGGACGACTCCAAGGCAAGAACGCCATCATCACCGGCGCTGGAGGGTGAGTTTTCCATTACCAGTGCTTCGACCCGCTCACTGACGAGTCGACACAGTGGCATTGGTCTCCAAACTGCCATCCTCATGCTTCGTGAAGGAGCATCTGTCCTCATGACTGATGTAAAAGCATCGGCACTCGAAAAGGCATTCGAAACTGCTAAAACACACGCTCCCGATCGCACCGGGAAAGTCGATCGAAGAGTGCTCGATGTGACGAAAGAGTCTGACGTCGAAGAGGCAGTCCATGCTTTGGATGCCTGGGGCGGTATCGACGTAATATTCAACAATGCTGGTATCATGCACCCCAAAGACGGAGACGCTGAGGAGGTGGATGACGCAGTTTGGGATCTGACCCAGAACATCAACGTCAAGGGGGTGTGGTATGGGCCGAAACATGCAGTCAGGAGCTTGAGGAAGCACAAGAAGACTCGTGGAAGGATCATCAACACCGCCAGCATGGTTGCGCTAGTAGGTGCCGCCACACCTCAGTTGGCGTACACCGCTAGCAAAGGGGCGGTGCTGGCACTGACCCGCGAGCTTGCCATCGTCCACGCTCGGGAAGGTGTGCATGTCATTGCGATCTTGAGACCAGCTTTTGATTGACCAAATCTTGTAGGTTTCCGCTTTAACTCGTTGTGCCCAGCGCCCCTGAAGTAGGTAACAATCCAGCCCCACATAATGGCATGGTTGACTGACTTGATGCCTACAGCACCCCGATGTTGCAGGACTTCTTGGGAGACGACCAGGCGAAGCGCTTTAGGCGCGAGGTGCATTTCCCGACGGGCCGGTTTGGCGAAGCAATCGAGCAGGCGCAAGCCGTGATCTTCCTAGCAAGCGACGAGAGCAGCTTCGTTAATGCTACCGACTTTGTCGTAGATGGGGGCTTAACAAAAGCGTATGTGACGCCAGAAGGCCCGTCAACGCAGCCGCCTCAGAACATTGGATAGGATGCTGTTTGAGATAGACCAGCTCTCCATAGTAGAATCGACGAATCAAGCAAAGGATATCCAAATCTCGTTTTCTTGCATAATGCGACCGAGAGACCATGGCCCCTGGTGTAGCGATGGAGATGCCCAAGCATGTTCGAGAAGAACGAGAGTTTGCTTGATATTGCCAAGTTTGATCGTTTGTTTCATTACCAAGAGCCGAGACCTTATCAGCATCTTTTGAAATTCGTCCGTTGTACAGACACCAATAACTGCAAGAGGCCAACAAAGACTTGTGTTGACGCGGCCATCGAATGGTATTTGCTCGAGGCAGGCCATGGCGCCAGAGAGTACTTGCTTGATCATGCCAGAATATGGTCCTTCGGCAAGACTCCCAACATTTGAAAGGGTTGTCCAGAGATACAACAGCATTGCCTGTTGGTACACCCGGCTTGCAGCTGCGACATCCGTTCCAGCATCAGCAGGAGGGTGGAAACACTGGATCTTATGGTGTAGAAACCCGATTAGGGCAACATCGTCGGAAGATGGATACATCCCTTGGTGGGTGTGGGCCAAATGCCTTCCAACCCAGCTCACAGATGCGAGGTATCAAGAGCAGAAGCTCCAACCAGACGCCACAGAGATGACCAAGGTATCGCTTCTCAAGTAGCCGCCATGCCTGAACCTCCAGCTCAGGGTCGAGAAAGGTGAGGCTCCCAAATCGAGCGTCGACAGAGATCAAACTAAGAGTCGCCGTATAGACATAGTACTCAGCGATGAAATCTTTCAGGCCGCCTGACAACGCGCTGCTGCTCAAGACTTTCTGTATCAACGGCTTGGCGGCAAGCAAGTGATCGAAAATGGCACCATGAGTGTCACCGCGCGCGGTCTCCGTGAAACACATGATCAAAGCTGCCATAGCCATGCCAATGTTTTGAGTCTCGTCTACGCCTGTGAAACTGCTCAGAGCTTGGTGGAGTAGTCTCAGCGATCGTGAGTAGTGTCGGTGAGCGATTTCCAGACCCTGCGATCGATCATCGACTGTTCGGTGCGCTGCACTCTGTGTCAAGATAGCCTGCAAGATGAGGCCATTTCCAAAAGCCAGCGGAATAATCTCCACCACAAACGGGTTGTGGTCGGTGGAGCCGTTGCTCATGCTTGTAGCCGTCCTAGCAAGATAGAAACTGAGCAAGCCCTCGTTCTCAGTCGAATCTCCAGCGCTCATGAGTGCTGTTGAGATAGCCATTGCTGGACTTCGAGGGATTTGGATTTCAGTTGTGTCTCCAGTCAGATTGCCATAGAACGTGTACTCCACGTCCGAAATGAAGTGCTCGCTATCTGATGGGATGACTTGAGGAATATCTGAATGGTCTGCGTCCGTCTCATCGGGGAAGACGCCAGACATGTTCGCTCTGGAGTCATCCCTACTTTCCTCGTCAAGATCGAAAGCACCGTTGTCGTTGTCAGCAACAGCGTCACGACCACTGCTATTTCTCTTCTGCCGGCCGTTCTCTGTGGATGCCCATTCGCAGCACAGTCTGTTCCGGCGGCATCCATTGCAGGTGGGTTTATCCTCATTACATTTCTTCTTTCGCCGCCGACATGTCAGACAGCCTGTCCGGACTCGCAGGGTCGGTGGTGGCCTGCGTCGAGGTTGTGAAGACATGATGTCTCCACGATAATGAGGAGGTGGCGTGTCAGAATCGCCCCACTTGAGAGCGTCCATCTCAGACATCCCACCCTCGTCAAGTACGCTAGTCCCATATTGGATCCAAGCCTTGCCCCTTACTCTCTGTCAAACACACATGTACCTTTGACCACGCTTTACCGAATATTACGCTATCTTTGAAAGCGGAACTCTAGCGAATTGAGATGCTCGAGTCTGAAATATAACGTAGCGAAACAAGGTGCTACTCGCTCCAGGCTCCACAGATACTGCACGCATCTCTCTCTGAACAACGATTCCATACAGTCAAACCTGATTGCGGGGCCCACAGTAGATTCTAGTCAAAGCACATCGTGCAGCAAAACACCGACCCCGCTCACTCTTCGAGAAACCACTCCTGCAACCCAGTCGCTATCCACGAAACGTCTTTCTCGCATCAACATGCCACCACACGATGACGATCGACAAGCTCACAAAGTAGACAGCTGACACATAATTCATGTTTCCTGCCGTTACGGGGTAGATCGGTGGGAATGAGTACATCTGCTCCCGTCAGCATGTTCTGATTTCTGCAATTCAAACGAGTACTCACAACGAATGCAAAGACAAGCCACGCCAATAGGATATAGTTGCACATGTGGCCGATGCCTCCGAGCCAGAATGGACCGTGGCGGATATTTGACCGTCCCCGCAGAAGAAGACAGCCAACTGGGATAGCGTATGAGGCATAGAGGAGCACAACGCATGCCGTGACCATGCTGTTGAATGCTGTGTATGAGCCGAGGTACAGGCAGCCGAGTACAGATACGATGGCGGTGCTGAAAAAGTGAGCATTGATGGGTACTCGGAGCCGTGGATGGACTTTGGCAAGCTGTTTTGAGAATGGTAGACCAGAATCCCGTGAGAACGACCAGCATAGACGTGCCTGCCAGGTATGCGAGGCGATTAGACATCCGCATCCTGTGAAGATGATCATGGAGCAAAGTACGATGGACCCAACTGTGGAGGATAGTGCCTCGTTGAACAGCTCTAGAATCGGGACGCCTGTTGATGTACCGGCGACGTTGTCAAAGTCCCCTAATGCAAACATCATGGCGATGGCGAACAGCCAGGAAGTCGTGAAGCCAATCGCGACGGTGCCCATTATGGCAATGGGAATATCACGCTCCGGATTCAGAGTTTCTTCTGCCATGTGATTGGCACAGTCAAGACCGTTAAAGGCCCAATTGGGGTTGATCAAGCCCACAATGAAAGCTATCCCGTCACTCTTCCATCCTGTATTGTTGATGAACTCGGTGAACACGAACGATGCACTCTGGTGCGAGGAGGCTTTGGCTGGAACCGTAATGATGATGACCATGAACGATATGATGGAGATCCAAAGTGTCGAGAACGTCAACAGTGGAAGCGCTCTTCCCCAGCAGTTTGCGAGTGAACTAGCAATCTTGATGACTTGATAGGCGACAAAGACCATCCATGGTTTGATGTCACTAGTTGATCAGCCAATAGTGCATCTCCGGCTAGAAAGGCCACTCACAGGTCAGGATGGCTCAATTGAATACATCCAACGCACAAGGTCCCTACTCCAAGAGCAATACTCGCACACGTGAAAAGAGACCCGAGCCACGAGATGAACCCAGTCGTGTACGCGGCAAAGCGAGCGTACTTGGCAGGTGCCAACTGGGCCGCCCAGTGATATTGACCACCAGCATGAGGCATTGCTGATGCGAGCTCAGACAGAGATACGGCAATCGCAGTGCAGACAATTGTCACGATTATCGTCCCGTAGATCAAAAGAACCGGCCCACCAGAGTTGATCCCCGTAATGAGCGAGGTGGATATGCCGAACCAGGAGTTTGCGAGCGAGAAGCTGATACCCAAGAGAGCAAAGAGCGAAAAGTTCTTCTTCAGGTCATGGACCTCGCCGACTGCAAGTCTCTGTGTCAGGTGCTGTAACCTTGAGGCAGTTCATCTATTGCCTTCTTACCGTGCGACGCTGTTGCCCTCGTCTTCACTTGTTCAAGACTGGACATCTCCTTTGTATCTTCTGACAGCATGTTCGATAGTTTTGCTTTGGCGTTTGCTGCTAGATCCATATCGTCGGCAGTCGAGCCAATCTTTGAGGGCTTTGCAACGAAGCTGAATTGAGATTGGTGTCAAAGAAAGAATGATAGCATATCCTGCTATCAGTAAAACAGGCATCAAGGTATACCTCATGTATCAACAACAGGCTTATCGCAACTTCGTCACCTGCACAAGCCACTTGTGCCTCCGCATGCATGGAGGCAGCTCCCAAGGCTGTCTGGGGTCACGATACAGCCAATCATGTCGCTTTGCGCGCTGTCAAGATCAGCGCGAACCACCACCACACATTACCCGGGGTAAGATTATGTCTGTATCAGCGTGGTCGAGAATGCTTTGCATCTCATGTCGATGGGATCGAGACCGCAGAATGAACTTGAAAGTCATCAGTCGATCCCGTCTCTGATCTGGACCATGGACTACTCACTTCAACATCACAAGGCCCTCATTGGCCAACCCATCCACTCTCTCCTCACCCCCTCAATCACCATCAGTCACCCAGTGTTGAAGGCCAACATTCGCAGACTGCACGACGATGTATCAAGCATCGGCATTGCATTCAGACCGCATGTCAAGACACTCAAGGTTGTCCAACGATGCATTGACGCTCTACCGAAGCTGACGAATGTTGTCTTTTTCAAAGTGTCTCGAAGCCACCCGAATGATGCTAGGGAACGGTGATCACCGAAAAGTAGTTGCCTCTACTATCCCAGAGATCTTGGGTGTGTTGCCTCTGGCTCAAGAGGGGCTTCTAGACGAGGTGAGTGCACAAAAAGAAGTCTTGAAATTCGTCCGTGAAGCTTACGTCAAACAGTGCTTGTACGGGCTTCCAGTATATCCCTCCATACTGCCACGCCTTCAGGAGATCAGGCGCTCGCTCCCTATAACGCTTATGATCGATAGCCCACAGCACATCCAAGTCCTGGAAGATTTTGCAGATCGCTCCGAGTCTTTCGGTCCATGGCGTGTCTTCATCAAGGTTGACGTAGGCTCACATCGGGCAGGCGTCGTGCCAGAAACTGCTGCGCTGTCAGACCTCGTTCATGAGGCGCAAGCTTCCAAAGCGCTGCAAGTCATTGGCTTCTACTGTCACGCAGGACACTCATACAGCAGTCGCTCGGAGGTGGAAGTCATACAGGTTTTGGAAGCTGAGCTCGCTGGCGTGCTGTCCGGCGCAAAGTTGATCCCTCGGTCTCAGCCCTTGATCGTATCGATTGGCGCGACTCCAACAGCCCATGCAATAACGAAGCTTCGTCGTCTGTTGCCGCAGAATGCAACGCTGGAGCTGCATGCAGGTCATTCATTCCCACATCTCACCTCCTAATCCTTGCCACTGACATCGCAATAGGCAACTTTCTTGTCAATAACCTACAGCAAGTCTCCACAAGCCTCATAGGCTTGGAACAACAAGCAATTCGAATCTGCGCCGAGGTCTGCAGCGTATACCCGGAACGCAATGAAGCACTTCTCAACGCAGGCGTAATTGCGCTTTCTCGTGAGACAAGCGCATTTGAGGGATTCGGCCAGGTCGTGGACAAACAAGGCTGGGCTGTCGTTCGGCTCTCGCAAGAGCACGGTATCATTGGTAGGACAAAGTCCGCAGAACACAGAAACGTTTCTTTGGACTTCAAGGACGGAGACAGGGTGCTTCTGTTTTGCCAGCATGCGTGAATTACAGCAGCGGCATTCCGCGTGTTCTACGTTGTGGACGGGAATGACAAGGTGATCGATACCTGGATTCCATGGAAAGGCTGGTAGAGAGGAATATTACACCAGGTATATGCTCGAATTTCTCTTCAGTCAGCGCTTGCTGTGTAGTGTTCCTGCTCTTGATAGCCCAAATGCCTTCTGAACCAGGAATGCTTCGTAGGGCACCGAAACCTCAACATCTGGACATTAGTGCCACGTGGGCTCGGACTAAATCGTGCTGCCTCGTTGATGGGAAAAGTGATGCGAGAGCTGGGTCATTGCCTTCACACATTGATCTGGGTGCGGTGAGATTGATCATGTGGATGACGGAAGAGAGGACAGGATTCTCGGAGGAGTGAAGAAAGAGAACCGAGGAAGACTAGCGCCGTTTGCGGAAAATATTTGTTCCGGAAACGAATGACAACATCGCCGTTGGCATCAGAATCTTTCCCAGCGCACCTCACGCAGCCTAGCAAACTTGCAAACTTGCAGACATGTCTTGTCGGCTCAGAACAGTGATCCTCACAAATTCAGCAAGCACGCTCTATCGGCACTCGTTCCTATGCTTCAGCGCACAAGAAACGTCAATCGTTCGGACAACCAATCACAATCCTCCCCTCCGTCTTGCTAAGCTCTGATGGATTCGTATAGCCAGGAACACAGCCAGACACCTTGCACCAATACCAGCAAAGCCGAATGACGCGGCCGAGGGTCCAAGTCGCAGCGAATACTCGCCGACGAACGAAAGCAGTGCCACAACAGGATTTTGCGACACAGCCAGGCAACGACATCATCAGTACCTGGTCTTTTTCTCTCGTTTGAACTGAAAATGGTGTGTGCCTGGCTTGCTTGCGCCCAGTGCCCAGTCCTTGACAAGCTTTGGTTGCATGCTTGGTTCGTTCCCCTCGTACGAGGTACTTTTGTCCATCCAATCGCTCCTTGAGAAGGTGCAGGCGCATGCCTTGCTTTAAAGAGCGCAGAGGTGCTCGCGTGACCACTTTTCATCAGCTTTCTACTCCTCTCCTGCCAACTCATTGCAACAAGAGACACTGCAAACCAAGATGTTTATTCGATTCTTTCTCTTCTGCTATGCTATGAGGCTGAATGTCAAGACACGATTCCGGTCCAAGACTTGGGAATGAGCAGGCATCCACAAAGGACAAGCATTGGATGCAAGACAAATTGTGTACGGGTGCTGGAGGCCTGCGTAGCACACTTCTCCGCAACTACGATGCAACAGTCCCCATGTAGCCTGCAAATTCCTTCTGGTCTTCTTTGAGGATCTCTGGCAGCTCATCCTCAATGTAACTACGCTTCCAGTCCTTCTCGGTCGGCTGCCAGCCAAGCTCCCTCAACCTCACTGCTCGACTGCGACTATTCAGACCGAGTGTTGCACCAGTAAACTCGCCAAATGTATCGCCCCAATTCTCCTGCTTCAACTCTCTTGGCGTCGGGTCCTGGATCTTGCCGGCCTTATGCAACTGCTCGCCAATAAGGGTTGCCACATCTTTCCAAGAAGGCTCCTGGTCACCAGTGGTTTCGCAGAAGTAGTACGGGTTCTCGAGAGCCTTTGCCGGGGATGACGCCTCCAAGTGATGCAGCAGCACGACATACGCTCTGGCGAGATCGAGGACATGAATGTTGGACTCCACGCCGAGACCTTTACCAACGTGAGCAGCATAGCCACGTTTCAGAGCAAAGCGGGTCAAAGTCGGAATCTGGATAGACAGGCGTTTATGCTGGTGATTGAAGCCACAGATCAAAGGGGGGATCATGATGGCGAGCTTGGCCTTCTCTCCCAGGTCTCTCTGGGCTTTGGCGATGGCCAGATCGATCTCACGGTGTGGAGCACCATCGGGTAAAGCGTCGACTTCCTCACGCTTGTTGTCGTGATAGATCTTGTCGGACTTGGAATTGTTGCCCAATTCTTGAAAGTCGTCCGTGAGCGAAGTTCCGGAAGTGTGGATAAAGATTGTTGAGAGGCCTTTGCCGGCACGTTGCGCTATTCCATCGATGATGGCTTGGACGCTGGGGAGGTGGTCCGCAGTTGCTAGTATGGTATTAGTAGATTATTAAAGGAATCCCTCTCACGACATCGCACCTGTGTGCAGCACAATATCATGCTTCGTAGTCTGCTCTGCAATGACTTGTTTGTCATTCAAATCTCCGAACACCACTTGAGCCCCGGAGGCCTCGATCTGCTCGCCGTGCTCTTTTCTCCGCACGAAACCTGTGACATTGTATCCTTCGCCAATGAGCAAGTCAAGGACATTCCAGCCGATGAAGCCAGGTCCGACAATGAAGACGTTTTTTCCTGAATCAGGCATTTTCTCAAAGTATCACCGAATCCTTGTTGCTTGATGATATCTTCTTCAATGGATCGAGACCGAATATAAACCCATGCAGTGCTCTGTAATTCTTCAGTTCATCTTGCAACTCAACAACATGGTCGATAACGTTGTTTGGTGGGGTCTAGAGTGGATAACATCATAGCTGACCTGTTCTGGGTCGGACCCGAGGCAAAGACCTTCAGCTTTCGTCTTCTTCTTGCGAGCAGCGGAGGAGATTAAAGTCTTCTTATGGCTTGATGAGCAAGCATAACGCTATGGGCGTCGGAGTCGACGGAATAGGAAATCTTGTTCCGCCGTGATCGCCGTGCGGGATAAGATGTGTATCTCACTAAGCAAGAGTACGATATAGTGGCCTCAGGCATCAACAACGAGTCGGCGTGGCGATTGAACTTGTTGCTTTTCGTGGACATTTTTTACTCTTTGAGGATTGATACAAATTGACAGGTTGTTTTCGACTCTTTTTGGAGTCTATTAGTTGAAAAATACGCAATGTGAGAACTGCGACTGGGCTCAGCCTCGCCTACGTTTCATCGGATTCAGGACTTCGAGACCGCAAGGTATGACTGCAAGAGTACAATCTTTGAGATGATGGTTGAAAGACTGCAACGGCATAATCTTTAGACCAAGACTGCATAACACGAGTTGAGTCCCGAGCGTTTCGATGTTTATCAACTCTCCATTGAACCCTTCGAATGTCATACATCCTTCTGATGCTCAGACTGGTCATAGTAATCGTTCCCACATATGACATATGTTGAACAAAGGGCTGTATCATGAGATCCCTAATGCAGTGTCGTTCACATCCCCTTAAGCCTTCTTCAGCTTGAGCGAGTCACTCATTCGCCCATATACTCGAGCCTGTGCCGACCCCTATCCTCGTGACGCGGGTCAGATCGACGGTGAAGACTGAGTTCTCGTGCTGACGAAAGCCGTGGAGCAGAGATATATGAGACCTGGCTCAGTAAGGTATAATGATTGGATCCTCGTCCTGTCCTCCTGTCTTCAATTTCGTGACTCCTTGACCTGTTGTCACCTCCCGTTTACGGCGAGTGGAGGCTCATACTCGCCACTACTTAATGCACCAATCTTTGCCGACTGAGTCCCATCTACTGGTAAGCATTCAGGGTATATCACTCTCGCCCCCGTGGCTATCGTCTTCGTCTCATCTGCGTCCATCAAAATCATCTGCTGGCAATGCAGTGTGTGATTGTAATTGCCCAAGTGTGCATCGATCCATCCCCTTTCATACGCTCGATGCATCTGCCGCCACATGAAAGTGCAGTGGACAATATGATACTCCCACTTGACATATAGCTGTGTCTCGCCATGCATCGCGACGCGCTGGCCGACTGGTGCCGTGAGATGTACATCCGAGTAGAACGTCCAGTTGCCTTTCCAAGAGGTGAATTCGGACACTAGTTCGCCGTCGTAGCATTCTGGTGTCTGCCATGCGAATGAGATTAGATCGAAGGAGCAGCCACGAGAGCGTGCGGTGGAAGGGTCATTTCCGCAAGAAGTCCATGTAGCTATCGTCGTTTGCCGAGTCACCGGTGCTAAGTTGGCGATAAGAGATAGACCCAGCAGTACCGCTAAGAAAAGCCCGAGCAGAAGTGTGCCTTGACGAATGAGTAGTTTTCTTCTTGAATCGGATAGTGCTTTTCTGTTCGTCTGCCACTCTAGCTCTTGATCATCATCGCTCTCCAAGGATCTTTTGTACGGGTGTTTGTCAGTGAACATGATTCTTCTTTTCGGTGTCCAGCCTGACGATGCCGAGTTGAAAACCTCCCTTGATGGATCAATGTGGGGGATTGCCTCTTGTTCTCAGAATCGAAGGAGCCGTCCCACAAGAGACATCCGGAAACGACATATGGCGAGGTGGATATGTGAAAATATCCCGGGGGAACTCCTGGCGGAACATTCTAACGCTAAGGATGAAGCGACTGCGAGCTACGAGACGTGACGCATGTGACACTGCACAGGCCACGATGGCCTTCGCAACGTGAATTGATTGGACCTCGTACGTAGGATAAGTCCAAGCAACGGAATGCTCACGCCGCTCTCTTCCACAATAGGTAGTGGTCATGGTGCTGCTCCTGCACATCGCAAACCTTCGCAAAACTAGATCGTCTTACAGTCTGCAGCCGTGTGGCCGCTCCGTTGTGCATTTTGTACTGTAGGGTATACAATCGAAAGCAAAAAGAAAGATAAATATCATCCAATCTCGACAGTCCTGTGTTCGAGCATCGTTCGAGAATGAGATAACAATGTAGCCAACTTCAGAAATAGCTCCTTGCCCGGAATCAAAGCTGCAATTTTATGCATGGATGACAATACACAAGCACGATGACAGCGCAGTAAGAGTGTTGCCTGTCATCACACCGCGATGACTGCTCATCGGTTGATCGTTGACCTACTTGTCAAAGCGTCAACGAGCCTCTGGAGCTGATCGATAGCACTATACGTGGTATTCTCTCGGATGCATTCCTACTGCACTCCTACCGGTGACCGCATTCTGGTGTGGATCTTCAACGCAAAGTCAAGTGCCCTTAGGGATCCGACCGTAGCGGTTCTCCGTCCGCGAAGATCCTGACTTATAGAGACCTGGGCTTGCCCCAAGGACAGGAAGAAGTCTTATGTAGCAATATCAGTACCTTTGGACGGTGACGAAAATATCCCACAACGCCTTTGATCTCTTCAAGATGCAGACCAAATCCATTTTCCAAGCGCTATCGCTCCTGATGGTATTGGCCGCAGCCATGCCAACTGCGCGTAAGACATCGCACAAAGAAGCAAGGAAGCTAGATCCTCCGTTGACCAGCAGTGTAGCAATACCACGAGCTGAAGCCCACGGTGATGACGTCCTAGTCCTTCGCGAGGAAGATCATGGCGATGACGTTTTGCTTCTCAAGACAAAACGTGGCAGTGACGATGATGAAAGCGTCCCTTGGCTCAAACGTGAAGAGCAGGACGACGATAACGTCCTGCTCTTGAGAGGAGAGTCGGGAGATTACGTCGACAACGATGTCCCTTGGCTCAAGCGAGAAGAGCAAGATGACGATAATGTATTGCTCTTGAAGGGAAAGCGTGAAGAGAACGAAGAGAGTGATGTTCCTTGGCTCAAGAGGGAGGAAGATAACGATGACAAGGTCTTACTCCTCAAGTGAAGGCCACACTCTATTACAGAATGATTATCAGACATGGCTGAGAAGGAAAATATGGAACATGACAATACGCGTACGCTGATTTACGATTTTGAATCTCGAGAACGAGAAGTCACCCCTTTGTAACTCTGCTCTAGGAGATCGTGAAAAGGCTGCGCTCGAGGATAGACTCTTTGGTAGAGGCCACTTCTCGATTGAACATGAATACCAGCTGACACCCTTCGTTGAACGTGTCCAAACATTGATTCGAAGAGTATACAACAAGACCTTAACCAACCGAGAAGACACAGAATCCTACCTAAAACATCCGCAATACACCCGCTACAACTAGCCACCGAAGCTCGAGGATTTGTAACCCACCTCACCATCATTGGGATAAGGATTAGCTAGAACTATTCCCGGTGCCCCAGAAAGTACCTATGTCTTGTCGATTTTTAGGGCGTTATACGATTACGAGCAACCATCAGCAGAGAGACTTGTGGAGGCCGATTTCCCGGAACTCCGATCCTTGCCATGCAGCTATTGACTGGAAGCTCTGCTGCAATGACATGGCGGCGTTATATATGGCCTTTGAATGCATCGACACCTCAGGCCGGAATCTTCTTTCTGCCCATTCAACCCTCTTCGCGTACGCCTGTCGGCGATAGAAATTCCCATCCACCATGACCAACGTCCTCATAACAGGCGGCTCCGGCTACCTAGGCGGCTCCCTCCTCGCCTACCTCAAACAAAACCCCACCGTCCTCCCCCCAGGAACAACCCTCTACGGCCTCGTGCGCAACGAAGAACAAGCCCAAAAAACCAGATCCCACTACGGCATCGACCCCCTCATCCTCGACCTCGCCTCGCAACAGGCCATCACCAATACCTTCCTGGAGAAGAACATCACCGTCGTCGCTTTCCTGATTGATGCTAGAAGGAGTGAGGTCCAGGTAAGGATAATTAAGGCTCTGGCGAAAGTCCAGGCGAAGATGGGACGGCAGGCACATTTCATCCAGACGGCGGGCGCGAAGGGGTTTAGCAGCCATGCGGGGTTTCCTTTGGAGCCGCCTGTTGAGGATGTGGATGGGGGGCTTTATGAGATTCATAAGGAGGGGAGGGGGAAGGAGTCGGCGGCGAGGTCGGTAGGTGTGACATGGTCAGCGAAGTGGAAGTGGTTGCTTATTTTTTTTACCGGGTAGATGTGCGAAGCGGATGTGGCGATTGTGGAAGCGGCGGAGGAGTTTGGGGTTAGGGCGTATATCGTTGCGCCTTGTATCGTGTATGGCGAGGGGGAGGGGTTTGGGAATCGGATCTCGATCCAGACGGTCGCGATTGTGAAAGCTGCGAAGGCGACGAGGAGGGTGTATAATGTTAATCAGGGCAGAGCTGTAAGCCTTCGCTAGCTGCAGAACAACAAAACCCGCGACTGCTAATATTGGGTGTAGGTCTGGCCTGTCTGCCACGTCCGAGACCAGTCTGCTTTATATGCCCGCCTTTTGCACAATATCCTCTCGGGCGTCGAGGTCAACTACAATAAAAAAGGATTCTTCCTCGCGTCTCCCGGAGCCGTGGCCTGGAGAGACCTCTACGCTGCGATGGCTAAAGCGCTGCTCAGAAAAGGACTGATCGATGACGATGAAGTCCACGACGCAGATGAGAAGGCGGTGGCAGAAATGGCCCGGGGTCTGGGATGTGAGCCGAAAATGGTGGCTTTCAGTTTGGGGGGAGTGTGAGTTGAAACATTCTGCAGGACTCTGTCGATATGCTCGAAACTGATGTGATCTTGCAGATGTACCTGGGTCCCGAGACATGGGAAGAGCATCGGGTGGAAGCCGGAACATGCGCCTGAGCATATCCTGGAGGCTGCCGATGATGAAGTTGAGCTGATCTTGAAGAACATCTAAGATTGGCGACGTGGGCGTGAATGATATACTGGAGCCCGTTGTTTTATGCAGCCATGCCGTCACTGTTATGGCTGGATAGCGTTGGCACAAGTTGTTGCGTAGGTGAAGGCGTACCACCGAGGTCGTTAGTCAACAATCCATCCAATTTGCAGCCATGGTATTCATGGCGTGCAATGCTTGACATGGGACATTCCATATTGTGTCTCGCACACCCACTTTTCGAACTGCTCCCTGCATAGCATGATGTCTTCCTGGCCATCAAAAGTCACTCTTCGCAATGTAAAGATCCTATTCATCGATCGTGCTCGCTACATCACCATGCCTCCAAGGTCGTCGCCGTCCAGCTCAAAGCCAAGAACTTGCACAGTCTGCGGCGATCATCTCACAACGTCGCAAGTCAGTGTTATCGAAGACTCACTAGTCTGCACCGCCTGCGTCCAGGAACTCTTCGAACTCTCGCTTGCGAACGAAAACAACTTTCCACCCCACTGGGGTAAGGCTGTCCTCAATCCAAAGAATTTCAAGCAAATTCTCGATCCGGCATTCTTCAAGAAATACGCAGTGCGCCAAAGAGAATGGAGCTGTCCGCCAACAGATAGAGTCTACTGCCATGGCAAAATCAGTAAAGGCGAAGTCTGTCGGAGATTCTTGGGGCGGCGCACCGAAATGAGGACCAGGATGCATTATGTCTGTTGCAGGAAGTGTTGGTGGCTGACGTGCCTGAAGTGTCTGGAGAATTTCGATCTGGGCGAGGATACTGAAGGTGAGACGGAGGGCGGGCCTTTAGAGATTGACCATGTCTGTTCGAAAGAGCAGGGGAAGCTCGATCCGTTTGAGGGATTGAGGAGTGGGAAGGACTACCAGATCTGCCCGAACGAGGGCTGTCGACGGCCAGCGGAGTTGGCTGCTGGGTGTAAGTCGCCTCATCCTATCCTTGGTTGCAGCGAGCTGACTTGTTCGAAAGGCAACCACATCGCATGCCCATGCGGCACGAACTACTGTTTCATATGTGCCAAACCAGCGGAAGAGCTCTCCGACCACTGGAAACTCGGAGGATGTCCGCGGTATGGGCAGCCTGGCAGCTCCAGTGCGTTGTACAATGACGACATCCGCCTTGCCAACGATGATGACGAGTCGGATGTTGAGAATGAGGATCTTTGGCGCTGGCAGATGCAGACTTTGCTGGAGCAGCAGGGGCTCCAGGAGCCGGAGCCGGAGCAGGCGGGTAATCGCTCGAGGGATGATCGCGACAGCGAGCCTCATCGGACCTCAGCACGGAGGACGAACTCGAGATTGCGGGAACCTGGCGGGCATAGGAGGATCGACCATCGTGCACCCATGAGCGACCACGACTTGGGGAACCACACTGAGGTTACTGGTGGTTCCTCAGTCAGAGCTGCACCGCGCCCACCCGTTCAAACTCCTCAATCGGTCCACAGACCAAAGCGTGGACTACGACAAATAGTCCATGAGCGAGGTCGAGAACTTATCGAAAAATTTCGTTGAAGTCGCAATTCTCACACTCATTTCTTCAGTCCGACCACAACCAAATTTCTTGGGCTGAGCTTGTAGTCGAAGACAGGTTCTACCCACGCTTCTTGCACTTCGTCTTGCTCTTTCAACCAAAGCCATCGGTCGACGACGATGGTTGCCTCGATCACACCAGCGGAGAAAGCCATCAAGCTCCAGATCACGCTTAATTCTTTCTTCCGTGACTTGTATTCTTCATAGTACCGGTTTATCTCCTCGTCAGTGATGTCACCCATCTTCTCGGTGAAGAGATCGCCCTTGTCAGGATCGACGAGCAGCTTCGCCATAGCACCCCGGACATACGACACGAAGTTCTCGTAGCAGTCTTTTCTCAGACTGCCAATGACGATCGGGGTTCCTCCACTGGTATGACCGGCAGGACTCTTGCCGCCCACACAGTCAGGGGGAGGAGGGCCAACAACGCCACGGTCAAGGAAGATTCGCTGTAGCAGGGCGCGGTAGAAGTGCCGCGTGAAGAAGCTCTCGCTGTCTTCTGGCCCCCAATTTGACGGCGCTTGCACGGCCATCATGCGAGATGTGATATTGAGTCGGACGCCTTTGTCGGGGCCGGCGGGATCGCTGTCGTTGTAATAGTTGCAGAGTCTTGCAGACATGGGAAAGCCGTTGGGGTCGCAGGCTTCACTGGTCTTCTTCAGTCGAGGATGTGTGCGTGTTGTTGGTCGAAGCTCTGGAAGTTTGTACGTGGCTGGGCCGAGGCGCTCTGTGACGAGATTGTAACAGCAGCCAACCATTGCCACAGCCTTGACGTCTTCGTTCAGGATGAGGGATCGTAGTCCATGGTGAACGAGATTTCCACACGAGTGCAAAGACATTACCATCAAGTTCTTATTTCCTGAAGAGCCCGGGATTCGTTCGATAACATCTGATAGATGACCATCTTGAATGCGGTGATCGACGTATTGGATCTTGCCAGTACCTGTGGTAGGGGTCTCGACTTCGGGAGCTTCCTTGGTGCCGTCGGTAGACTCGTCGTCGGCACTCGACTCTGGTGGTGTAGGCAAATTGACAGGTACAACGGGCTTTGGTGTGACTCCTGTATCGGGTCCCTCCATTCCCTGTCGAAATGCTTTCTTGTTCCTCATCAGCTTGTCTTTCACAGCCAACTTGGCCATGACATCGAACTCTCTCGCTCGCTCAGCATTTGCCTGCTTGCTTTCAATGGCAACGATATTCTTATTGTACGGCTCGCTGGCGAGTGCGCGCCCGAGATAGTTCTGTCCCGAGCCAAAGTCCACCAAATGCGAAATGTCTTGTCCTTGGGTTGCAGCAAAGTCGGTGGTGAGTCTGTTGAGATAGGAAGCGAACAAGCCTACTTCGTGGACCTTCTTAACATTCATGCCAACTGAAACATGCCTAGCCAGCTTCTGGGTCGGCTTCATAGCTCTATTGCGAGAGCATTGCGATCCTCCAGGCGTTCTGATCAGAAGATGCCTCCTCACTGTTCGCAGATAGTCCAATAGAGTCGGAGGTGGAGGAGTCCCACCTTCCCAAGATGGTCCATCATCAGACTGGTTCGTCGTGGTATCGTCGAGGTCATCCCGCATGAAGAGATCCAGCAGATCCATGACTTCGTGGCCAGAGAAAAAGTCCCTCCAGTCCTGAGAAAGAATCTTGGAATATAGGCTTGGCTCACTCGTGAAGAAATCGAGGATATGTACGCCGCCGCATAGTGTCCTGAGGAGCTCGTCCGTTCTGACAAAGTTGAGAAGAGAGTCAACGTATTCTTCCGTGCTGGTAAAGTCGTCGGAGAATGGTAGGAGTTTCTCTGGGGCTATTCTTTGGCCCTTGGCCGAGTCTGTCTCAGCCACCATTGTCGCTTGTATATTGTTCCCTTCGCTTGCGACTTGGTAGCATGTAGAGTACCGCTGAGAGACTTTGCGTAGGGTGTAGATATACCGGTGTCTCAGACTCATTTTCACATGGACGTGTGGTCTCGCTAGCGTGCACCGCCACACCTCCGGTTCCTGAAGATCCGGGGTCAGATCCATGGGTAAGAAGACAACAATGCAACATCATCGCCTATAACAAGTAACGGAACACGGCTGTTCAGGAGACACCACCATCAGCGTGAAATATCTAGGTACCAAAGTGGTTCACCAGCTTGCAAAAGCAACAGCCCAGCGCCATGTCAAACGACCCCTTCGAGGAGGCCCAAGCCGACGTCCTTTCTCTCTTGCAACAAACCAGGCCTCTGCTCTCTTCCTACCTACGCATACGATCATCCGCATCCAGCTCAACATCTCCCGAGCTCGTCGAAGCGAGACAAGAACTACAGAGCAACCTCACCGATCTGAGCGCGGATCTCCAAGATCTCGTCGACAGCGTCAAAGCCGTAGAAGGCGACCCCTACAAATATGGACTCGATGTTGCAGAAGTGTCGCGGAGACGGAGACTGGTGGAAGATGTGGGCAAGGAGATTGAGGATATGCACCAGCAACTGAACGAGACGGTACACGCGGCGGATGCAAAGAAGGGCAAGGCACCATTGGCACACCCAGACAGCTTTGGGGATATGGATGAGGATGAGCAGGATGATGGATATGGCGCGTGGGAAGAGCAGCGGCAGATGGAGACGATGCATGAGCAAGACGAGGCTCTGGATGGCGTGTTCCAGACCGTGGGCAACCTTCGAGCTCAGGCGGATACGATGGGTAGAGAACTCGAAGAGCAGGCAGAGTTGTTGGAAGATACGGAGAACATTACGGACCGCGTAGGTGGAAAGCTACAGACGGGCATGAAGAAGATTCGCTATGTGATTGAGAAGAATGAGGGTGAGTTTTGGCGTAGGCGGACTGTGCTTGGATGCTGACGCTCTGAACAGACCGGTACTCCTCGTGCTGTATCGCCTTGCTCATCATCGTCCTGATCATACTGCTGATCCTAGTGATTGCTCTGTGAACGAGATCTATATCTATCCTCAAGCAACCCGGTCCACGACTTCTGGCCGGGATGTGGCGCAGCAGCTACCTCACATCTCCAGACGCTGTCGTTCACTCCAATACGACTCACTCGAGACCTTACACTGCGAGAACAATCTTCATACGATGAACGGCGACAGTGAGTGGCAGATTGGATCGGACTTTGAGCTACACTGACAACGTCCAGGAGCTCACCCACTGCTGCAGCAGACAGCCCTCAGTGTCAACCCTTTCGTTGACCTTCCCAAGGCGCCCACACTGCCACATAACTATGCATCGATACCTTCTACGCTACCGCCGTCGATCGTGAACTCACCACCTGTCCAATCGAATCCGGAACTTCCTGCCTACGTCACTTCGTCCTCTGGCTTCGCGGCACACCCCCGAACGATCATCAGCCAGAGCAAGTCACTCCTCGAGCAGATAGAGAAACAGCGGAAAGATGCGCAACGACAGGTCAACGAGTGGGAGCAGAGTATGAGAGATAGAGAATTGGCTGAGAAGAGGCGTAAAGCACCAGGATGGCTGGATACTGAAGACCGCATCTTGCAGCCGGAGAAGCCAAAGGCGGAGATGGCAGACCCAGGCATCAGTCTAATGGATGAGCCGGCCGAGGCTGGCGTCCCCGATGCTCCTCGCCGAGACAAGCAGGTGGATGATCTAGGCGCTGCGATGGATCGCGCTTTTGGAAGGAGTGAGTTGGGCTGAGGGTTCATTCACCTTCGACATCACGCCCTGCCAGGCTCGGTCGAAGAATCTAAACACGCCTTGCAAAGGCTCTGGCTGCTTGATCCCCCGCAAAGCGTGCGAGACGCCGACAGTCGCATCCAGAGGCGGGATTATTGCCCTCACGAATCTCCAGGACCGTCCATACCGAACTGCTTCTGCCGGTCTTTGCCTTAGGAACTTAACAGTGACGCTGGAAGTGAAGGCAATGACAGTCAGGACAGCTGACAGTGAAGATAGCTGCAGAATGGCTCATCACTGACGGCTACAGCTGGGTGGCGGGTCTGAAAGAAAGTCGCACCTACAATTCAGCTGACTAGTCGCTGGAATGACAAGTGAATGATACAACGAATTGAAATGCGTACGCTTCGCTCGTCCTCACTACATTCTTCATCTAATCTCTCAGCCAGAACTCATCAACATCGTAATCCGTCGTCATCTCATGGGACTCGTCACAATACAGCCTCACCATCTTCTCATCTGGGTCCAATGCACAAAGTACCCAGACTTTGATTCCCGTGAGGACTTTACTACACTTCACATCCTGCTTCTCTAACCACCCCTTCCAAACATCAAGATCACTTCTTTTCGATACAGCCCAGACGATCGGATTCGTGTATACTTGCTTCGCCGCTTGCTCTGGATTTCTACGAAGCTCCACGAGCATGGGAACTCCACGATGGTTCGACTCGAGAATGACGGCGAAGCGCTCGCCTTGCTTGTTGATGTGGTCGCACGCGGCGATATGCTTCAGCCCGAGGATGTCTTGGTAGAAGGGGAAGGTTTGCTCGATGGACGAGACCGGGAGTCTGATGTGGTGGATGCCGCTGAGAGTGGGTGGTGTCGACATGCTGTGTTAAGAATGGATGGTCTTGCTGTGGTTTCTGGTGGGATCCTTGCTGCCATGATGGCTCATTTATGTCGACGCTCTGGACACGATGTTCTTCGTCCGTCCGAATGCCGAACCGATCGTTGTTGCCACAGATCTGCAGAAGCAGATTTCGGCGCCGAACTGTGAAGCGCAGCCTTTGTCGCCCACGGCCTTGTTGGAATGACACAGTAGCCTGTCGACAGCTCCATCACTGAGTGGTTCACCCGCTGATCGTCGAGTGGCATCTATGCTGGGGCATAAGGTGTCATCTCCACCGCGGCATGAATGACCACGGCGAGCTTCCCAGTTTCGGCGAGCAGCGAAAGACAGACTGACTGAAGCGAAGTCATCTCCATTGACCAAGTAAACCGCACCCAGTGTGGGAAAATCCCTCCTGGACCCTTTGGCAAACACCGCACAAACGACGAAATAGTTGCCAGGCCACCCGGTGCATGACCACCTCACCTCATCCCGCCATCAACAAACTCCGCGCACGCCAACAAACATCACAAAATCCCCAGAACATGAAACCCAACCGCGCCAATGGCATCACCCCGTCCGCGCTGCAATCGGCGACTCTCAAGCGCATATAGCGCGCCAGACAAAGACCCCCACGACGCGGGCTACGCGCAAGAAGCGCGCGAGAACATCACCGACCTTCTCACGCGCCTGCAAGACCCCTACGGCGACATGATCCGCATCCACATCACAGACAACAAAGACGGCCGACCTATCCTCCTCCAGCGCGCGCTCATCGAGCGCGTGTCTCCCTGGCTCGAGAAGTGGGTCCAGCAGAACATGCAGCAGTTCGGCAGCAGGGACCTGTACATGGAGACGGGGAGCGAGACGACGAGGAAGATGTTCCTGTTCTGCGTGGTCAAGAGGCGGGTTCCGAGGATGGAGGAGCTCGAGCTCCGGGAAGACGGGGGACAGGAGTATCAAGGCAGTCTGATACGCGTGTGGACTTATGCGGCGGAGACGGGGATCGCAGAGGTGCAGGATGCGGTTATGAGGCGTTTTTGGTGGCTTGGGGGACGCGGAATGGGTCGCCGATGAGGAGGGCGTTGGTCGAGGCGCTGGTTTACTCTGCGAGGGGAGATGTGCCGGAGGGTTTGTTGAGAGCGTTGGAGGTTGGGAAGGTGTTTGGGTGGGAGGAGGATTATGCTGAGGAGAGGAGGAGATGGACGGAGAGGGGTGGCGTGAGAGCTGGATTGGAGGAGTTTCTGGTTGGAGGGCAGGAGCGTGTGGAGTCGAGAGAGGTTGGGGAGTCAAGTGAGATGGTTTTGGATTGAGTTGGTGCTGCACGACAGGAGGGCATGAGTTAGACAACGCTGTGATCCCCGACCTTGTCAACACATAATACCTCTACTCCAACTTCTCCAACCCCTCCTCCACATGCGTGACACTCTTCTTCCTCTGCACCGCTTCCGTCGCCTCCGCAAGACTCATCCCTCTCCCCTCCCCATCCCTCACATCCACCACCTCCCTAAAACTAACCTTTGGCCTAAACTTCTTACTCTCCCACGCCTTGCCACAAACCTCAAACAGCTCATCCACCTCCTCCAGCGACAACCCCTTCGTCTCGTAAATCATAAACCACACGAAGGCGATGCACACGAAGCAGAAGGACCCCCACAGAAAGAAGACTTTGGACTGCAGGTTGGCGTATTCCTCGTTGACCATGTAGGGCGTTGCGTAGGCGATGGCCCAGTTGAGGAGCCAGTTCGTGGCGGTGGTCATCGAGAGGCACTTGGCGCGGACGGTGAGGGGGAACATCTCGCCTGTTACGACCCAGGCGACTGTACAGTAATACATCAGCACAGGTCCTCCATAACATGTTTTTCGTAAGTGGTTTGGGATACACGTACCGGGACCCCAGCTGGAGGCAAAGAAGAAAATATAGATGCAGACGAAGGAGATGGCCGCGCGTTGCGCGGCGAGGTTCTCGACGCCTGCGACGGTACCCGTGATGGCGACGATGTACTGGCAGACGGCCATGCCGATGGCGCCCATCAGGAGGAGATTCCGCCGGCCCATCTTCTCTACGAGGTACAGCCCGGGGAGGGTCGACACGACGTTGACGCAGTTGGTGATGACCTGGATGGTGAAGCCTCCGCTTTGGAAACCGGCGTTCTGGAAGTACTGCGTCCCGTAGTTGTTGTTGCCTGAGACTCTTCTCACACCTTCTTTCACACGCTTTGTATGGTAGCAAACATGCTACGGGCTATATTATAGCCCATCTTGACAGAGTAGATAGATCATCCAAGCATTAGAGTTTCACACTCATAAGCAGTTTCAACAGTAGTAAAAAATAAAAATCTATTGTAGAACATTAGCATCTTTTATATCAGAAGGGTGGAAGAGGGAAGAGGGAAAAGGAAGTTTGGGGAGCTGGGGAGTTGGGG